>NT_165977.1:2036100-2037265 GCF_000143365.1 Chaetomium globosum CBS 148.51
CCAAAACCAAATATATTATCTTTAGGTGCGTTCCGCAACTTTATGTCATTTTATTTCTTCGCCGATAAGGCTTCGGGCGCACAATCTCAGCTTGCTTCGGTGGCGTGTGCCCTCTGCGTTTTGTAACATCAAGTTAACATGTGTCTCCCCAGGCTCTCGCCTTGCAACAAACACAACACGTCATCTTTGCACACTAAGGATTGACACCCCGAGCAGGCCTTCACTGCAGAACCTTCGTTACATTGCTGGATTGATTCCACATGACCATGGCACAACACGGCTTCCCGATAAACGGGCATGGCGGGATTGACCCGAACGAACTAGCCATGCCCGGGAATTACTCTGCCTCGTTTCAACAACACCACTTCAATCATGGTTCATCAGACAATTACTCAACAAATTCAGCGATCTTTAGAGACGATGAACTCTTGGAGGGACTAAACAGCCCAACAGACGCCCAGGCAGGCGTTCAGGAATATGGTGGGATCAATGATATGGGCGTTAGTTTCTCCCATGGAGTTTACGGCTCCCACCACGGATTGCCAATCAACCAGCAGTCGATGAATGGCTACTCGAGCACACCAGATGGCGATCCCATCCAGAGCCCTTTTGCCCACAACTTTGGCTACCGACAAATGGGGCACGCTCAGTCCTTTGGTGCGCTGAAATCCCCGCTATCGTATGCAGGGTCTCCTCTTGCGAACCCAGACGTCAACGAGAACAACGGCCAGAACTTTCTCAGTGCCCAGGCCCAGGCACAAGCACAGGCACAGGCTCGCAGCCGCCTAGCAGGAGCCATGCAACGCAAGCCTTCGACCAACGCTAGAGGTTCCCTAACACCCAAGTCGGCGGCTATGGCTGGCATGCCAGCCAACACTGAGACCCCATTCGGGGCACAACCGATCAGAACAACGGGCTCGCATCACGAAAAATCGCATTCGGGCCAGTGGATCCAGACGCCAAACAGTATGTCCTCCTTCCCGGGCTCCGGTTTTTCCTCGCCACTTCAGCACGGGATCCCCGGCAACCAGATAAACGACCTCATCCTTAATGGGGGTGTTTCAATGCCCGCAAAACTCGGTGCGCGTCAGCTGCCGCCTCGACCCACGAAGCCAGGCGGAAGCGCCGCCGAGAGTCTCATAACCTTGTCGAGCGTCGCCGACGC
>NT_165977.1:2038041-2060941 GCF_000143365.1 Chaetomium globosum CBS 148.51
GCGTTTTCTCCTCACTTCCCTACCTTGCTCGAGCGGCCGCCAGTGTGATGGATATCTGCAGAATTCGCCCTTGGTCACGACTCTGATTTTCAGCGCCGCTTCTGCATCGCATCATCTCTGCGTTCTCGGGGTTATATAGCATATCGGGGGGTTTCAGGCGCGGTCTGGTTACGGCGCAGGCGGGTTGAACAAGGGGGCTTTTTCAACCGGGGCATACTATCCGGCTCTCCAGTTATTGATTCATTGCTCTTACGATGATACCTCGAGGATCGGGCATAAGGACAGGAGGGTACTTTTGGTTTTTTTTCGTTCCTTTTCTCCTTTTTCTGGTTTACATCCTCACATTCACTCTCACCATCTCTATGCATACAGTAACGGTTGGAAGCGGGGTTGGCCGATGGCTCATGATAATACCCTCTCAATGCAAGTTGTTATCTCGATGATGCGCTCCTTAGATATGTGTTGCCTGCAACCTCTCACATCGCAAGATGCTTCTCGTACGCTACATGGTCTAGCAAGCTACCAATGACGGACACAAAGCAGGTACTCGCTCATGGCCGTCAGCAAGTTCCACACGTCCTTGCGCTTCATATCCTCCTGCAGCGCGATCCGCTCCAGCGCCGACCGCCCGTTGAAATACTTGCAGAACTCGGGCCACGCCTTGGCCACGCGCTCGTCCCAGTCCACCGCATCCCCGGATCCCCCCGCCCCCCGCACCGTGAGCTGTTCCGAGTCGGCCCATCCCTCCCCGCCCAGCCGGACCGGGGCCGGGACCTGCCGCTGGACCTCTGGACTCCTCCCTCCTCTCCCCCACATGGGCGCTGGTGCCCCTTTCCCTGCTAGCACCCACCACATGCCTCTCCGCCCCCTCCCCGCGCCGCCCATCCCTCCTCCCACCAGCAGCAGCACCACCCCCATTAGCCGCAGCATCCACGCCCACACCCACGCGATCCCCAAACCGCCGCCCAATCGCGCTCAGGTACAGACTCTCCTTGCCCGTCGCCTTCTTGGCGTCCAGAATCACCTGCGGCGCCATCCCCGCCAGGTGCCGCGCCCGGTTGACGCTGGGGTGTGCCGTCGCCTGCGGCACCGCCTTGCGCGCGTGCGCCGTCGCGCGCTCGGCAAGCACCCGGGCGGCCTTGTCGGCGAGGCGGGCGAGGCGGGCTTTTTCGGCAGCTTGTTCGGTGGGGGTGGGCTCGGCGGTGTTGTCGGGGTTGCTGTTGGGGTTGTTGTTGCTGTTGGTGGGGTCGGAGGGGTTGCTGTTGGTGTTGTTGTTGTTGGGGTCGGAGGGGTGGTGGTTGGTGCTGTTGTTGGTGCTGTTGTTGGGTGGTTGGGGCGGCGGTTGGGAAAGGAGTGGTGGTGGCGTGGCGGAGGGTGTGTAGGGGCGGTTGTTGTGGGCGGTGCTGTTGAGGGTGCTGGTTCTGGTGGCGGGTGAGGTGGGTGTCGAGGAGGTGGGGACGAGCGAGGTTTGGGAGAAGGATAGGGAGAGGCCACGGAGGCTGGTTGACGATGGGGATGGGACCGGATGGTCTGACAGGAGAGGAAGGAAGGTTGAGGAGGACCCGGTTAGGGCTGGTTCGCCCGGAGTTGGAATGGCTAGACTTGCAACGGTGACGCCGTCGTTTCCTGCGCTCCCTGCATCTCGACCCGTGTTCTGGGCAGGCTTTGCGCGGGCGATCTCCTCAGCTTCTAACGCGTATTCGACCTCGTAGATAATCTCAGGCCAGACGACGACGTAAGCAAAGGTGCACAGCTGCGTGACCCAGCCACCGCGCATCAGCCAGGCTAACATGGCCATGTAAACGGGGCGGTGGGCTTTGCTAGGGCAGTGCAGCTTGTAGGGCCGCGGGGCGACGCTGAGCTCGGCGAGGAAGTTGGGGAGGGTCGGCGAAAGGGGAAACTGGCGAGCCCATTGGGTGGCGGCCTGGGGTAGTTTCCGTAGGTCGCAGTTGGGGCTCACAATGTACATGTCGCGGGCGTGCAGTGGTGGGATGGCGATGGCACGCCGCCAGAAGATGAAGTGCTGGGCAAACTTGCGCACCTGCGTGGGTGTGAGGATGTTGCTGGATTGCTGACAAACCTGGTAGAAACTATGCGATGTTAGTTGTCAGGGGTTGACGCCAAAGAGTCGTCGTCACATACGAGAGCGTTGGTTTGCAGTGGCGCACAAACTCGATCATGGCGAGAGTGGTCTCATCGGCATCGTTCTGGAGCTCTGCTGTCACCCGCTTCTCGTCCATGACGAGCAAAAGAGCAAAGTTCTTGTCAAGAAACCCTGGGGTTTCAGCCGCTTCCTCACCCATGAGCGAGTTTGCCGTTGTTAACCAGACGCCGCTCTGGCCCTTCTCGCCCTCTTGGGGCAGATCGGGTACATGGAACGGGACTGGGATCTGGACCGAGTGAGTTACTGCGCCCTCGACGGTATCCAGCTGCAGAACGGCTATCCTATTCAGCGAGACAGCTTCGTAGATGTCCTGCATGGATGCTGCTAGAGATGAGGTAGAGAGTATCTCCTCCCACAGCAAACTCATCTTTCTTTCTGCGGGCCGAGTCAGCCATGGTCACGGCATGGTGGTCCAGGCTACCTACTGTCCTCGCGCCCTTTATCTTTGAGGGCCAGGATCCGCTTCGATTCCTTCCAGACAAAGTCACTCCGCTGTTGACAATATTTGTAGGCCTTGTTGATTTTTTTGATTATGTGCGTGAACATTATGTCGACGAGGGGCTTGACCTCGTGCTTTTTCGGGTTGAGGAAGAAGACCAGGTTGAACATGGTCATGGAGCTCTTCTTATCCTCGGCCTCCTCGGCCGACTTGGTGAGGGGCTTCAACGTGTCTCTCACCTCAATCCCCTCGGCGCTCCCTGAGCCCCTCTCGCCGCCGCTCCTGGCTGACCCGCCAGCGTCCGTTGCGAACGGGTCATCGTCTTCTTTCTTGGCGGGCCCTGGTTCCTTCGGCGGATGCCGTTGTTTTCCTGGTTCCTTGGCCTTTTTCTTCTTCCACACACCGTTCTCGGGCACGTGGATTGGGTACGAGACACAATATATCGGGTCCAGGGACACTTGGAAGAGGCGTTTGTGGTATGCCCTGGCCGGTTTCAAGATGTTCTCTAAATCTTTGGTGGGAAAGCCAGCGACGTGCTCCCAGGGCACAATCTGGGTACCGCTTTCTGTCACGAGGTGGTCGTCATGATTCCACTGGGCCAGCTCGGCAGCAAGCAACGCCGAAGACGAGCCAGTCTCTATCCTCGCCTCGCGTGAGGGACGACCAGGCAAAATGTCATCGTCCTCGTCAACATCGTCGCCGCCATCGGCATCTCTCTTTGAGGTCCCAGGTGGCAGGAGGCGAGGTGGGTAGTGAAAAACGAACCGGGGGCCATCACGGGAACGGTTGATGACAAGAGCGACGCCCAGGAAATTATCCGTGTTTGGGAGTACGGGGAGTGCCATAGCTCCGGGATGTGTGGTGGATCCGGGGCATGGGAAAAAGGAGAGAGAGAGAGCGTTGAGGAAAGAAGAAAGCAATAATCAGACAGGGACAGTAAGATAGGCAGGCAGTGACGAATCAAAATCCCGAAATTGGCAGGCCCCTTATTTTTCTCATCCGATGAAAAGGAGAAGGAATCGACAACAACTACAGTCAGTATAGAGCTTTCGAGCCCCGATCCAGTCCGGCAGTCCCCGAGATTTTCGGCTTCGAGTGGAGGTTGTCATTGGTTGTGAGACGGTGTGGGAAGTGGCGAGTCGGCGGCGACGGTCAGATGCCACAGCAAGACCCTGGAATTGCATGCTGCGGTTAGTTAGTGACTTCAGTGACGCTGCCGAGACAACAGCACTGCATCACTTGCACCACCAAAGTTAGTGTCCAATTAGCGTGCCAACGTGCCAACCGCCCCTGTATTGGGTGACTGGGTGAGCCCAGACGAGGCGGGGCAGCGTGGGGGTTAGCTATGACGATGCTTGGGCCAAATCACAACCGAGAAGCCCCTAAGATGAACCATTGAGCAGGGGCATCGATGGCACAAGGGTCTGCGCGGGTTCCTTTCAAAAACGCTACGCAACAAACTTCCAGGTAGAGAAGGGCAACTGATCGTGTGAGCGAGCGGACGGGAATCCAAAGCGGCCTCCCCTCGAACAATCAATCATAGCGAGCATTTGCACAGCCGGCGCCACCACGTCAGGTTTTCCCTCATTTTGCCGCTCTCCTTGTTCCCGTTTCAAGGTCCCATTCTTTTTTTAACGACCTGCCTTACTACACTAGGTAGAGTACATAGTTACCAACGCAGTTCGGCAGAGCATTTCAGATTGCCAGCTTTCTCATCCCTGTGCGTCCGAGTCCGCTCCACCGCTCCCTTTTCTGTGTACCTACATAGGTAGTACCTTCTCCCCAAGCACTCGCTTTGAGCCACCCCAGCTTCCCTTTTTCAACTCTTGCAAGTCCTTCGGCAAGTATTTATGGTTGAAAACTTTAACCTTCTTGCTTACAGCTCCACGCACCCCGCTCTTTTTTAGCCATCGATTTATTAGAGAAACCAAGCTCTCGAAACCCGTTCGACTCGAGCGTACGCGTCCGCTGTCTCCCCGCCATTTCGGCTGTTCCACAACCCCACCTACCTATCATGGCTGTCGGCCGCGAAAATGGACACACCAAGGGCGCCGAAGAGAACGGGGACCAGCATCCAATTCCTAGCATCGCCCTGACCTATGAGAGCACCGACCCAGAGAGATCCGCCCGTCGCCTCGTGCAGGTCATTCGCCCTGACTGGCGGTCGCCCGACTCGAACATCGAGCTCGTTCGTTTCACCGAAGGTATCACAAACACCCTCTTCAAGATAGTCAACAAGCGCCCCGGGCTATCCAAAAGCGATATCGATAAGGAGGCCATCCTCCTACGGGCCTACGGCCAAGGTACCGACCTTATCATCGACCGGCACCGCGAGGCCCAGAACCATGAGTTGCTCATGAGGCACGGCCTGGCCCCCCAACTGCTTTTGCGCTTCGGGAACGGCATGCTGTACCGCTTTGTCCCGGGCGCTGTCACCCAACCCGAGGATCTGCGCAAGCCCGAAATCTACAAGGCAGTCGCACGCCGTCTGGCCGAATGGCACGCCGTCGTGCCCTGCATATCAGCCCGCACTGGCCACAGCCGTAAGAACTCCAGAGTGGACGGGGCTGTGGGCGTTGCCCTGGATAGCAACCTCGGCGACGACGAGTTCCAGTTGGCTCTTGACGGCGTCGCCCCGGGAAAGCCGCCGCCGAACATCTGGACTGTTATGCAGAAGTGGATCTTTGCTCTGCCAACCGAGACAGAGGCCGAGATAGCCCGGCAAGCTGAGCTGCAACAAGAGTTCAAGAAGCTCGTCTCGGAGCTGAGCCATCGGCCGGGCTTGGGTGTGAATGGGGTGAGTCAACACCACCCTCCGAGATGCCATCGTTTGCTAACTTGCTTGTCCCAGCTTGTTTTTGCGCACTGCGATCTCCTGAGCGGAAACGTCATTGTGCTGCCCAAGTCCCAACTTGCCAACGGCGACAAATCCTCTGAGCCCACGGTCGCCTTCATTGACTACGAATACGCGACACCTTCGCCCGCTGCGTTCGACCTCGCGAACCACTTCGCCGAGTGGGGTGGCTTCGACTGCGACTACAGCGTCCTGCCGACACGCACACAACGGCGCGAGTTCATTTCTGAGTACATAACCTCATACTTCGAAAAGAAGAAGCCGGGTAAGAGTGCTACTGTTGATAAAGCCGCCGAAATCGAGCAGCTTCTCCAGGAGGTGGACCACTACCGTGGCCTTCCCGGCTTCTACTGGGGAATCTGGGCCTTGATTCAGGCCACCATTTCCGAGATCGACTTTGACTATGCCCGGTACGCCGAGACAAGACTCGGAGAGTACTATGCCTGGCGGGCTGAGGTGACCGGGGCGCGGGAAAAGTCCGGGCAGGAGATGCCGTTACGGGAACGGAGATGGGCACAAGAGAAATAGAGCAGGGAAGAGCTTCTTTGAGAAACCATCTTTCGGGATGAGACTAATAGCACCCATGGCGCCTTCTGCGAAGCGTGGCATTGGGCGCGTCCGGCTTAGCGTTGTCATTCAGGATATGGAGCATAGGTAAAAAAAAGGGGCGACATTCAACATGGGCTCGGATACGCCTTCTATAGCGGCTATAGATATCTGGGCTTTGTTGGGTTGTGTCGTTATGAGCGCGAACCAAGCATTGGAGGTATAGGGGCGCGCAAGCGGAATAATGGGAGAAAACAAATACAATTACTTTTCAACATCTCGTTGGGTTAAGCTGAGATGAACCCGAACCATGGCCTGTTGAAGTGACTACCGTGCTGGGTATAAATATATGCTCCATCCCAGAGGCTACCCGTTCGTTCCCTTGTATAACCGCTACCCATGCACAACGTTGAAGTATCCCATCGAACCGAATCATGACTTGAAAACCCTGCGCCGGTGCGCAAATGCGGTGTTGAACAATAAAAATCCCCTTTCACCCACTACTGAGATCAGACATCAGGCTCCTCCTTTTCCTTTTCCCCCTTGAAGTATTTGGTCGCGACGAACGGCATCTTGGCTACCACGGCCTTCCTTGGCCGGCCACGGACCAGCACGTCGACCTCTCTCCCGACCTTGTGAAAGCCGGTGTCGACATAGGCCATGGCGATGTTCTTGCCCAGGGTAGGGCTGGGGCACCCACTGGTGACGACACCGACCTCGACCGGCTGGAGACCCTCTTCGACGCGGGTGACGATCTTGGCGCCCTCTCTCGCCGGCGCGCCCTCGACGATCAGCCCAACCCGGCGACGATCCACTCCTGGTTGGCCCTTGCCCTTGGCCTCAAACTGCTCCGAAATTACCTCGGCGCCGTAGTAGCCGGCGTCAGGCCCACGCCGCTGCTTGGAGACGACCCATCGGAGCGAGGCGTCGACGGGAGTGGTGGTCTCGCTCAGGTCGTGGCCATACAGGCACAGACCGGCCTCCAGCCGCAGACTGTCGCGCGCGCCCAGGCCCGCGAGCTGCACCTTCTCCGGCCCGCCGGCCTCCAGCAACGCCTCCGTCACGCCAACCGTCTCGTCGGCAAGGATCGAGATCTCGAAGCCGTCCTCCCCGGTATACCCGCCCCGGCTGATCAGCACGGAGCTGCTGGTCCCGCCGCCGCTCATCTTGAGCTTCGCCCACGCCGACTGCCCAAACCCCAGCCTCCGCAAATTCAACTCCTCCCCCTCCGCCAACACCATCTTCAAAATCCCCTCCGCCTCCGGCCCCTGCAGCGCAACCAGTCCCTCCCGACTCCACCGTTCCTCCACCACCCCCAACCCCTCCCCCACCACCTCCCGATTCCACTTCTCCACCTCCCTCCCAAAATACCCATCATCCTTCTCCCGACACGCCGCATTCGTCACCACATAGAACCTCCCCTCCCCCTCCAACCTCGTCACCATCAAATCATCCACAATCCCGCCCGACCCATCCTCCTTCATCAGCACCGCGAGGGTACTCCTCCCCGGCGGCAGCGCGGCAATACCCGCAGGCGTGACGCGCTGCAGGAAGGCGGCGGCGCCGGGGCCGGAAAAGACCCGCTGCACCATGTGCGACACGTCGAAGAGCGATGCGTGCGCCCGCGTGAACAGGTGCGACTCGCTCACGCTGAGGTTGGCGTATTGCACGGGCATCTCGAAGCCGCCGAAGGGGACGAGCTTGGCGCCGTGGCGGAGGTGCAGGGCGTGGAGGGGGGTTTTTTGGAGGGGGGTGGTGGTGGTGGTGGTGGAGGGGGTGGAGGCGTAGTGGCGGGTTTGGGTGTGGGTTTGGGGGAGGCGGGTGAGTGTGGTTTGGTGTTTCTGTTGCTGGGTTTGAGGTTGGCCTTGTTGTTGCGTGAGAGAGGTTGATGATGTGAGAGTGCGGGTGGTGGTGTATCGCCTGGCGGTCTGCGATGGGGCCCGGCAGGCACCCCGGAGGGTCCTCGCCAGAGCGATTGATCTTGTGCTCTGCATTGTGGAAGTTGCAGTAATCAATTGGGCTGTTGACGAGAGAAAAAGGTAGGGAAGAGGGCGGAGGGGAAACAGAGGGGACGATAAGAAAAGGCGAAAGCGGAAGTGGCCGGTGACTTCATGTCGTTAGCCGACATTGGCCGAGGCGCAATCCCCGGGATCGGCCCCGACTTGGCAGAGCTGGAGGTGGGTCGCCAGTTATGGAAACCCGCCTGCCCTAACTGACCGAGTATCCGGCTCCTTGGATCGGGAGATATATACGACCAGCTACATCATTGGGTTTCGGTTTGCGCAGCATATGTTGAAAACGGGTATCAGATCGCATTAGTTAGTGGCCTCTCTCTCTCTCTCGCTCACTCTAGAATCCCCTCCCGGCTCGCTTCCGGACCGGCTTCACCACCGCCCCCGACGTGACAGTCTTCTTGTCCTTCGATGGCCCGGTCTTCTTTACCAACTTCAGCTCCTCCTCCGCCTGTAGCTCATCTTCCTGTCGTTTCTTGTCCGCCGCCATCTGCGCCTCAATCTCCATCTTCCTGTTGAACTCGGTCTCCGTAATCCGTTTCTCCCGTGCCGAGTACCCCTTTTCCTTGATCGAGTAGAAGACGCCTCCGAGATCAGCCAGCCAGTGAGGGTCCACCGATGTCACCGTTGACATGTACTCCTTGGACGTCAAAATCAACTCGTGATACACGACGTAGTCTGGCAGGAACCCCAGTCCGTAGAGTGCACTGGTCGGGTGCAGCTGCACCGTCACGCTGGTGCGTAGGTTGATGTACTCCCCAATGCCCTTGACCTTCGCCGCCTGGTGGTAGTAGCCCGAGCAGATGCACTTGCGAATGATATCCCAATCGGTGCCGCAGCTGACCATCTCCATGTTCTGCATCTTGATGATGTCCAAGAGCTGGTCCCGGACTTCCTTGGCTCGCCGCAGCGATTTGGAGTGTAGGAAGTGCTGGATACACCACCTATCGTTGTACCCGTTCGCCTTCCACTGCGTGTACACGTGGAGGTATGTGAGATGGTCCGACTCAGGCACAAAGAACTTTTCGCGCGCCGCGTCAGACTCTTCCTGCCGCTCCTTGGGCCGGTAAAAGACGTTGGGTACGGAAAGCATGGAGACGATCGTCACCATCTCTTCGCTGCAGCCATACATTTCCGACATGATTAGCAGTTTGGCGAGCGACGGGTCCATGGGGAACGCGTTCATCTTGCGCCCGAGGTCGGTCAGTTCGCCCAGGTTGTCCAACGCACCCAGCGCCCACAAGTCGAACAGCGAAGTAGTAATGGTATCTTGAGGTGGCGGATCCATAAAGTCAAAGTCAAGCAGGTCCTTGACCCCGAGCGACTTGAGAAGCAAAACTGTGTTGCTTAGGTTCGTCCGCTGGATTTCGGGTATTGTTTGGATATACATCTCGTCCCTGAATGCCTTCTCGGTGAAGAGGCGATATGCTTGTCCGGGGCCAGTCCGGCCGGCACGACCGGAGCGCTGCGACGCATTGGCTTGCGAAATAGGCGTGATCTGAAGAGTGTCCATACCCATCCGGGGATTGTACACTTTGAGCTTGGAAAACCCTGCGTCGACCACGTACATGATACCGTCGACGGTCAAACTTGTCTCGGCAATGTTGGTCGCCACAATGCATTTCCGGACGCCCGGAGGAGCCCGATCGAAGATCTTTGCCTGAAGATCCGCAGGCATCTGACTGTAGATAGGGAGGATGCTGAGCTTGGGGGGGTCGTTGAGCGCGTCTAGCCGGTCGCGGACCAGCTCGCAAGTCACCTCGATATCCTCCTGGCCTGTCATGAACACGAGGATATCCCCGGCGGGTTTTCCCACGTGGATGGCCAGAACCTGTTGTACCGCTTGGTCGACGTAGTCCTCGACCGGTGACCGGTGGAACATGACATCTACCGGGAACGTCCGGCCAGGAATGGTGAACTCGGGAGCGCCGCCGTAGAAGTCGGAGAAACGTTTCGAGTTCATGGTGGCTGAGGTGACGATCAGCTTCAGATCGCGCCGCCTCTGGAGAATCTTCTTGAAAAGCCCCATCAAGACATCCGTATTCAACGCTCTTTCGTGCGCCTCGTCCATGATGATGCACGAGTACCTGTCCAGGTCCGACTCGTTGAGTGACTCCCGGAGTAACACGCCGTCTGTCATGTACTTGATGACCGTCTCCTTGCTGGTGCAGTCCTCGAACCGGATTGCATATCCAACCGTGCCGCCTAACTTTACTTCCATCTCTTCGGCAACGCGCTTGGCAACACTCATGGCTGCCACTCTGCGAGGTTGCGTACATCCAATCATGCCAGTTTTTCCGTAGCCATCCTCGAATAAGAACTGGGTGAGCTGCGTCGTCTTGCCGGAACCCGTCTCTCCGATCACAATCACCACCTGGTTATCCCGGATAACGCGTAACAGCTCCTCCCGCACCGCGAACGCGGGTAGGAATTCACGCTGCTCCCTCAATGATTTGCTTTGGCTAAAGCTGCTTGCGCCCTCGGATTTCTTCAAGTGGTCACTGAACTTGTTGGTGTTTTGCGCCTTGGAGTCATCCTCGACGGCGATCGGAAGCGCGCTGTCGGTATCCTCGTCCTTGACGCCCATCAAGTTGCCCAGCGCTGTCCCGGCTACGTTCGTGGCCTCCTGCGCTTGCTTTGCGCGTTCTCGTTGTTGCCGGCGGTCTCTAACCACCTTGCTGCCTTTCCTACTGAACACGGCCATGTCGCTCTGTGCGTCCCGGACGGCGGGGACTGGTTCGAGCTGTTTCGTGAAGACGGTCCGTCCATCCAAGAAAGGGGGTCGCAAGTCGTGAACCAAAAGATGGACACGCGTGCCCTCTTGGTCGTCCTCGAAATCGGCGCCCATGTCTCGCCTTTGCGCTACCCCCGATGTAAGCATCCTATTGGTCTCCCACGCGTCGACATCCTTCTGCTTTTGTACTTGTCGCACGTTCATGCCCCGTGAGAACTGCCCAACCTTCTTCTCCACCATTGCGGCTTCCCTCTCCTGCGCCGCCCACCCGTTATCACCACCGAACGGGTTGTGCGTGTCATCGCCAAATGTGTGGCCTCCAAGGTCATCGTCACCGCCGTACCAGTCGCGGTCCAGCGCGTTGACGGCGTCTGGGTCGTTCACCCCGGCCTCGGGGCCGTCGAACTCGCGTTGTCGTGGTGTGGCGGCGCCCGCAAGACGTGATCCGCCGCGCGGCGTTGAACTCCTCGAGTTGAAAGTGCCATTGTTCCTATTTTGAACGCGGGATGGCAAGTCACCGAATCGATCATCGGAACGAAGCGGGTTAAAGTCGAGCTTCCGCCGCTTGTTGGAGCGGTCGTCTTCGTAGTCGCGGACCATAATATCGAGTTTCAGAAGGAGTAAGGCACAGCTGGTTTTGTCCGACTTCGTAGGCGGCCTAGACCCCAAAAACCTTCGGTGTGTTGCTCGAAGGGCTGGTTGCTTGTTGACTTGCCAAGAAGACCCAACCTCAATCCCGTCGCCTCCAAGGAGAAGTTGGTTGTGGAATTTCTGGAGCTGCCGTTTCTGACCATGTGGGTCATCAATACCGATTTCTGATTAGCTATGAAGTCATCGAATCCTATCAAGCCATCCTACCACCCTCTGGCCGAAAAAAGAAACCGAACTCGAAAGTGTAACAAGATATCAGAAAAAGAGGAAGAAGCAAATGAAACCGAGCCAGAAGAGATAGGTAGGGCATGTTCTCGAGGCTTGTGAAAATGACGGGTCCACACTAGCCAAAAACGGCATCCCAAACAGCGACACAGCACAGCACTCAGGAAGCTCTCCTTAGCCAAGCACAGCCGAACGATAAGATAAGCCCCGCCGCCGGCCCCACTGAAAAGTTGAGGGACGAAATCTTCAATCGCGAAAGACTATAAGCTTTCCATTTAGCCCTTTTAAAAACACACACGAAAGCCTGTTGTCTCCAAAATGGCGTCTATGATAACAAGTACTGCCTGGGTGCCGCGTGGTTTTGCGGCACCTTTCCCGACCAAGTACACCTTCGACGAGGAAGAGTTTGAGCGCATCGCGAAGTTGGCGCAGCTTCAGCTCGACGACGCCAAGGAGGATCTGGTCGAGGCGCAGGAGAAGGAGGCGGAGCCGGAGAAGGAGAAAACACCAAAAAAGAAGAGCAAAGAGAAGTCGTCTGCAGAAGACGACGATGATGCTTCAGAGTCCGTACCCATAGCCCACGACAGTCCCCGAACCGGCGCTAACCCTATTCCATAGCATTGACATCGACGACGACCTCAAGGAATACAACCTCGAGAACTATGACGACGAGGAGGAGCCCCAGGGGGAAGCCCAGTCTATGGGTATGTTTGGGAATGTCAAGTCGCTCGCTTACTACGACTCGAACAAGGACGACCCGTACATCACCCTAAAAGACGACGCCGAAGACGAGGATGAGGACCGAGAGGACTTGCAAATTCTGGCCACCGACAATCTCCTACTAGCTGCGAAGGTCGAGGACGAGCTCGCGCATCTCGAAGTCTACGTGTATGAGGACGCGGCCGACAATCTCTACGTTCACCATGATATTATGCTCCCTGCGATACCATTGTGCGTCGAGTGGCTCGACATCCCCGTCAGCAAGCCAGGCGTCGACAAGGACTCATCCGGAAATTTCGTTGCTATCGGCACCTTCGACCCAGACATCGAAATCTGGGACCTGGACACAATCGACTGCATGTACCCCAACGCAATCCTGGGGCAGGGGGGCAACGCGGAGGAGGACAAGAAAAAGAAGAAAAAGAAAAAGAAGTCCAAAAAGGCCAACGACGAGTACCACGTCGACGCGGTGCTAGCCCTCGCAGCCAACAGGAAACACCGGAACCTACTCGCATCGGCGTCGGCCGACAAGACGATCAAGCTGTGGGACCTGCACACGGCCAAGTGCGCCAAGTCGTACAGCTACCACACGGATAAAGTATGCGCGCTGGCGTGGCACACAGTCGAGTCGACGGTGCTGCTGAGCGGCAGCTACGACCGCACGGCGGCCATCGCCGACATGCGCGCGCCCGGCGAGCAGCCCACGCGTGTGGGCGTCGAGAGCGACGTCGAGGGCGTCCGCTGGGACCCGCACGACCCCAACTTCTTCTACGTCTCGACCGAGCGCGGCATCGTCCACTACTTTGACGCCCGCAACGCCTCCAAGGACCCCGCCGCCAGCAAGACCGTCTGGAAGCTGCAGGCCCACGACGAGTCCATCTCGTCGTTCGACCTGAACCCCGTGATCCCCGGGTTCATGGCTACGGGGTCCACGGACCGGACGGTCAAGCTGTGGAACATCAGCGCCGAGGGCCCGTCGCTGGTCGTGTCACGCGATTTTGACGTTGGCAAAGTATTTTCTACGAACTTTGGCCCCGACAAGGAGGTCGCCTTCAGGCTGGCTGTGGCCGGGAGCAAAGGCACCGTGTCCATCTGGGATACTAGCACGAACGGGGGTGTTCGGAAGGCGTTTGGGCAGAGGGTCCCCAGCAAGGCGGATGCCGATGGCGAGGTTGAGGATCGCCTCGTTGGGGTGGAGGATGATGAGAGCAGCAGTAGTGAAGATGAAGAGGATGAGGATGAGGACGAAGATGACGACGGTGCTGCGCTGAGTCACGATGGGGATTCCATGGACGAGGACGAGGATTAGACCGCATTTTACTGGGTGTATGCGTGGATGGGAGGACTGGAATCATCGATTGCCTGGTCTAGACTCGATGTTTCAATATGCCGAGATGTATACCCGATTTTTGACCGTTGTTTTGGGAGTTAATCTGGCTCCCCTCCAGCCCAGATGTTGCTGGGATGTGTGATGGTAGCATTCCGGACGCCAATCTTGGGTTATGGCCAAGTTTCACGCTATACTATGTCTGTTAAAGCAGGTTTTATCGAAGAGTTAGTCGTTGATCAACAGCCGCAAGCTTCACTTGATTCCGTTCCAAAAACAGCTGGGGGGGGGTTGCATGACATCTGCCTCCGATATATACACTATGTCCATAAAGTAGCGGCGGGTCCCCAGTTTATGCATTGGTTGACGATCTTTGGCCACGGTCATGTGTCAGTCGAGTCGGTGTTCGCGGCCCGACATCGAGTGTGGAGATCGATCGCGAATCCGAAGATCTGTAATGATCTGAGAAACTGCCACGTCAACGAAGTAACGGTTTCTTTTCTAGAAATTTTATGGGGTCAATGATGATAGACGAGATCGGTAGAGTTCTTGCCTTGGCAATATATACTAGGTACCTCTTGTCCCGGCACGTGTAGATATTGTCAAGAAGAATGTTCTGCGGTTCCCGGAAGCCATTCAGAGCCTCTGAGCCTTCGTCTGACTTCGATGCAGCTGGTGGAGTGAGTTCCTCCGCCACGTGGAGCCCGACGGCGCGGTTTCCCCGCGAGAAGCACGGGCGCATTTCTCCGAAAGATAAACTAACTAGCGGCGGCTAGGGTCGGAGTTCATTCCAAACCACCGGCGCTGCGGCGCACTGGCACTCGCGTCTTTTGCCCTTGGGACGAACTGCGCACTCCGGGCAGGGAGGGGCAAGATCAGCCGCGCGCATGGTGAAGAAACAAGCCACCGATCTCCTGATGGCTGTTGGACGTTTCAGATGGAATTGCCCTTCCAGAAGCAATGACCAGGGTAAACGCCCGGCCAATCAGCACCTCCTCGCGCTTTAGCCCCGTTTCAACTGCAAAAACAGAGCCCAATCCCAAGCCCTCAGTGGGCAGGGGAGAAGTCTGCAACGAAGAGGGGAGGGCCAGGGTGGCCGTCGCCCCGGTCACACTCCGAGCCCGCGGCCGATCAACCGGGCAAGATGGGTGGGTGGATGACGGCGAAACGCTCGGCGATGTTTCTTCCCAAAATCCAAAAGTCCAAAAGCCAAGAAACACATTTTGCTGCTGCCTTTTCGATATTTTGCGTCAATGAAATGAGCAGGTCGATGGCTGTCATGCAATCATCCGAACTGCTGAGCTGCCGTTTAGCTAACGTGGACCCTCTCGATTAACGACCACGTTGATGCCTGCTTCTCCAACTCTGCTTGATGCAGGTACCCACGATTCTCATGCGAAGAACCCTGCGCATGTGAGAGGCCTGGCCTATGGGCGCCGAGGTGGCCCGGCTGACTTGCAGAACACCAACCGCGCGGTATTTTAGTTTGTGAAGAGGACGCCCGTCCCCACGCGCGTGATGCGCTTGAATCCCCCTTTTCTTCTCGTGCCTCTCGATATCCGCCGACAGTGCGTGGCGTGTGCGCTTTCCGTCACCAAAATCCGACTTGCCGTCCTTGCCACTGCCGAGCATGAAAAGGGGATGGTCTTCTGTGGTGTGAGCGAGTTGGGGGGACTCTCTCTTTCCCATTGGCCCAGTCTCAGTGGGCTCGAGAGGAGGGCCAACCAGGGCCAACCAGAAGTCAGGGATAAAGTAGAGGCCCACTCTCACAGGGACTCACGGACTGCGGGTCAGGGCCTCGATGGCGGGTTGGGCGGGTGCAGTCACTGGAAACGGGGCGACCGGGCCCGGTCCCCTTGCGATCACCACCGGTCCTTGCATTGTGGTTTGCTCCCGCCCACGCGGCCAGGCAAACCTCCCCAAGGGACCATCACTTTGATCAACCCCCCTGGATGAGGGAAGAAAAGACACCGAACCACGCGCCGAGCAGCACCAGCAGGTTGCAGGCCATGGCCAGACCACAAGTGGTGACTGGTACCCCTCCCACGCGCCATGCCAAGTGAAAGTGCATGTAACAGCTACCGACCTCCACATGTGTTTCCCCCCCGGCGTGGAAGTTTGTGGTTCCTCCCCCCAAACCTCATGCCTTTCCCTTTAATGATCGGGCCCTCCCCTACCCCCCCTCGTTGCAACCTTTCCCTTTCTGAGCTTCCTTCCGATCTTTTCGATCTGCAATTTGCATTACATACTCTCCTTCAACGAATTCGTTGAACTGTTCGGAGTTCCTCATCGCGGGCCCATTTGGACTCTCGAACCAGTTTCCATTCCTTTTCCCTCCTTGAGCGGAGACGACACCACCACGTCTAGAACATCTAGAACCACGACTGTCCCCAGTCTGACACGTTCCCTCCGAAGACGAAAAACAAAAATAGCCCCTGCGCAGTTATATCAACGGCATCAAAGACCGTTCCGGTATTTAGGGTTGACGGACTGGATCCACGCGCAACAAAAAACCCTTCGAAAATCACTGGCATCTCTTTGTGGGATTACCACCGAGGGCTTCTTTTCATTCATCAATTTTCTTTCTTGCCTAACCCGCCGAGCAATCGCCTCCGCGCGTGGTTAAATTTCTTTGACTAGGTTGCATTCTGGAGCAGTGCTCTTACAACTGGTTTGGGTCATACGATCTGAGACAGGCACTTCGTCACCTGCGATCTCTTGGACCGATTTGATAGGGTGCGGGAACCGACTGTAGTAACCTTCATCAGGAGGCGTGCTACGAATCGCGCACAAGGCTCATCTGGCGCAACGTCACACTGGCGTTGGATCACAAGACTCTGCCAGCGTCCCAGCAGTCTCATCATCTCCAGAGTCGACACTAGTTCTTAACTAGCTTGCCGATCCTCACCCATTCCTTCAACTAAACCACCGAGAATTGGCATCGACGATTTATATTGAGCGCTCTCAACACTCGACGTTCAGCAAGGGCCGGTTTCGAATTCGACTCGCTGCCTCGAATTTTATTCTGAGGCTGCGGGTGTTTTCAATCCCAGTATTTCTGAGCCTTCTACGACGGTAATCTCAAGGAATAAGAGTCAATAAGTCAAGATGTCTCTCGCCAGGGCCTTCACGACCCGAAGGGTCAAGCAGAGTATTCAGGTGGCTGAAGAGAAGAAGGCAAATACTCGCAGCAATTCGGTGAGAGGGTCGGTCGGGACTCTCAGACACAAGATCTCAAGCCCAGTCGAACTCATTCACACCACCAATATGCTCTCATACAATGCGCCAGATATCAACCCCATGTCGGCATCCTCCACGGGCTCATCACACAGGTCTGACGACGACATGTCCATGTCTGACAGCGCGCTCACGAATGGTACAACTCCCCCCACAAGTCCCGATGTTGAGTCGCCTGCGAAAAGGTCCCGCTCCCCAGAGCCGAACCATCTCTCCTGCTTCTTCAGCGTGGCGCCCGTCCAGCAGCAAAGCCCTGGTCCCGCAGCCCGGCCCGAGGTGCAGGTGCTTCCGCAGCGCACTACCTCTCATTCCTCTAAGAAGCAGTACAACACGCTCGTTCGGCAACGGTCAGCGTCGGGGCTGTCCCAGCAATCCCAGCAATCCCAGCGCACCGTCTCGACAAAAGCAAGCTTCACCTTCTCGCGGTCCTCATCCACCAGCACAAGTACCAGCGTCAGCTCGACCCCAGCGCACCACCACCAACACAAACCCAAGCTCCCCAGCACCGCAAGCCCAGCCCCAGCACCGACCCCGGCCTCGCCACCCCGACAGCAACCACACCCCAGGCAGCGTAGCAACAGCAACAGCAGCAGCGGCAGGAGGGACTTTTCCGAGTCGCAACAGCAACAGCAACCCCATCACCACCACCAACACCACCCATTCGGCAACGAGCTGGCGCAGGTGTCGGAGCTGGCGGAGGAGTACGGCGTCCAGGAGCAGATGGTGGACGCGTCGGAGCGCGAGGAGAAGGCCATGCTGCAGAAGGGCCTGCTCAAGTTCAGCGCCGACGAGTACATGAGCGACGTCCGCGCCTTGTTTGCCAGCTTCATGGTCCCCCCGAGACCTGTCGCGGCGGCCTGGATTTGAGTGGGGTGGCTTTTTTCTGGGGTGCCTTTTTTGGGGTGTGGGCAAGGGCATTTGATCATGTGCTGCCATTCGTTCTTTGTACATACTTTTACAAGATGTGGGTTCGTTTTAGGGAGTGGTGGGTGAGCCCGAGAGAGCGGGGTGGGTCGGGTCTACGAGGTTGATTTGTGTGTTGGACGGACGGCACAACCTGATGTTTTTACGATTGGTTGCGCGGGAAATGGGGAGGGGGGAGGTGTGGATTTTCGTTTGGGGCCGCGGAAGGCGGATGTTGTTCTAAGAGAGAACATCATCACACTCGCTCGCTTTACTGTCCTGCGGTTGACAGTCACATACATACCCTGGGGCATGGCTTGGGGGAGGGGGGCAAAGGGAAGAAGGTACACGGCGGCGTTGGGAAAACTTGTTTATGGGCAGACGGACACCTCCTGTCTTTTGTGATTTAGATTCGTCTTTTATTCTGAGATACTCCCTGCGCTATTTGGAAGGACGGCGGCAATGTTGCTCTGTTTACACGATACATTACATTCTCGGTTCTGCGGTTGTTACGCGTCTATGTTGTTCCTCATCTCGTGATAGTAGGGCAAGAGTATGACTGACTAATCAGGTAACTATGGCCGTTAAAGGCCGTGGCCGGCCAGCATGGGCCGTGGGGCGTCAACATAGGAAATAGGAAGGCACCCGTCCCGATGGTGATCCCGAGCACGAAAATAGAAACAACCACGGGAGGGATATGGCCTCGACCTAGTTCAGGGCCGACCATTGAGGGCTGAGGCGGACTAGATGGGCGGGCGCTTGGCCACTCTTCCGTTGGTCGTCGTCTCATGCAAACGCCGTTACACCCATCTGGAAGAACGGAAAGGGGCCCGCTGACTGGTGCCGTGCATAGTTGCCTGCAAGATCCACACGGTAGCCGGTAGCCGGTGATAAGTGCGGTGTACAAGCATACGTTGGTCTCGGGATAAGACATGGCGCGTCGTTATGCGACGACAATATACGGCATCGCGGGTGGCGACCAAGTGAGACATGAGAACCCGATGTCCTGTTCCACGGCTGCGTACTTTGCGTGCTGGTGTACTGACTGCCAGATAGCAGACAAAATGGGACAAGAGGGTGGACCATTCCTATGATGTTTCACCGCTCCCATTCCCGAGGTCAACAACCCCGGGAAGCATGCCATCTTTCCCGTCTTGTCGCGAGGCCGGCCTACGGAATCTACGGATTTATCACCATGTAACTACTAGTCCGGCGGGCCAACATCCCACGGCCTATGCCTTTTTCTACGCCACCCCGGGAGAACATAGTAGAAGAATTACACAAGGCTACAAACCCGGCCAGCCCGCCCCTAAAAGCCACACGCCTATTTCCGGCGGTGAACGGCAATCGGCAGCCCGTGAAAGTAGGCCGAGGGCCGCCGGCCAGGTAACCGGGCCTGAGTCGATCTCCCGAGTGGGTCCGGGGCCAAGAAACAAGGCCAGCCGGCCGGGCGGATTGCCCGGCGCACCGGGCTGGGCTGCCGGGCTGGTTTTCTGGTGCCGAGCCGTTTGGCGTTGGGAATTATGGAAGCTTGCGGGCCAACACAGGTCTTCGGGTTGTTTGGGCTTCGATAGATATTTGCTCCTTTTGTTCTGGCATTCGGCATTCGTTCGGATTCGGGTCGTCGCTGTTATTGGCAGCACCAGTTGTCCCTGTTAATCCAGAACCCCCGTCTTTTTCTTGTCGGGTAGGCGACGGACGGTGGTGAATCTAGAGGGCTATATTGAGCACAGTTGAGTTTTTACCATGCTCATGTGCCGTTTCTTGTCGCGAACTTATCTGTGTCGTTGACATCCTCCACGAAACAACCGGCGTTTTTGGCTAGTAAAGGTTCCCTTGATCTAGTTCAAGCCAGATACCTAAATAAATTTGCGATAATTATCTAGATAGGCAGTAACTAGGCATGAGTAAGTTCATGTGTTGTCAACTTAGAAATACGGAGTTGGTCTCAAGGTGGAGAGTACAAACAATAGGGTTAGGGTTGGCGGTTAGGTGGTGTCCGTTCATCTTCAAGCTGCCGCTGCCAGCCGGCTGGCTGCATCAATCACTCTCCACAGCGCCACCGATCCAGCCACCATCGACTCGACTCCGATTACGCAACATGGCAACCACCAGCGCCGAACCAGAAGATGTACCCCAGGTGGTGTTCCGCCCAGGGAAGAAGAGGAAGATTTACCGACAACGCCCAACAGAGCTCGACAGCGCAATCAGCAATGATGAGATAACAAACGAACCCGGCCTTGCCTCATCGAGCAGGCCTACTGCAGCCGTTGAACAGGACGAAGACGATCAAAACCTCTCGGTCGCCGACGTCATACGACTGCGGAATTCCCGAAAGCACAGGCATGGCGGCGTTGGGTTTAGCACAGGGCCATCTGGCCTCGGCGACGATAGGGCGACAAGGGAGGACTCGGAACGAAGCCTGGTGCTCCATGGCAGCGCAGATGCTCAACAAGGAGCGGAGGCAGCTGTCATTGGCGGTATCTCAAAACGCTTCGCGCCGCAGACGGGAATGGTCGGCGAGTTGGTCAACAAGCACATGTGAGTCGGACCCTCAGAAACAGGAGCGGAGACAGGAACGGCGGCTGATCAAGCAAGGGAGGAATACGTAGAATCCGAGTTGGCTAGACGAAAGCGGCACGCCGCAGAAGCCGCCGCGCAACAGCAACAATTAGATGGGGAGTGGCGCGAGGATAGCGTACCCTCATCTACCGGCGACGGCCAGCCGGCGACGAGTTCGACAGCTCCCGGCCAGGGCGATTCCCAGCGAGTGCTCCACGGCCGTCTTCTTGAGATTGATCTCGGCGACGAGGCTCGCGCACGAAACATTGAGATGACGGAGCGCGCCAGACGGCGACTACAAGGGCAGATCGACGAGGAAGAGCTCGAAGAGAGCAAGGGACGGCCAAGAAAGGTCCGCCTCGGGCGAGACGGCAAGCCCATGCGCTCAAGGAACCGCCGCGGAAGCGACGATATCAAACGCGACCGGCTCGTGGAGGCGTTCTTGAGCGAAAACAGGCGTAAGTGGCTCTCTAGCCTGCCTCGTTTTGCATGATTAAACAGGCCACTAACCCACCTTAGTCGACATCTACGACACACAATCGGAGCAGACAGCCAACCCGGCAACCCTCGAGGAGGAGGATGGCGCTGCCGACGACAGGATCGCCGAGGAATTCCGTCGGGAGTTTATGGATGCGATGGCGCAGCGAAATCGGCGGAGGAGAACGGCCCAGCCCGCCAAACCCGGAGCGAAGAAGGAGGAGATTCTCAGAGGTCCGAAACTTGGCGGCAGCCGTAATGCAAGAGCAGCCATGCGGGATCTGTTGCTCAAGGAGCAGGTCAGCAAACAGAGGAGATGAGGCTCTTCTGCACGGCTGGTTGGATCCGGGGCGGAACCTCGGGCTCGGGATCTGGTAACTTGCGCGCGCCGACATTCACTTGTTTAGGGTACCACCCACCAACAAACAGCTGAGCAGTTCAGCTTCAATCTTCATCTCGCAACCCCTCATTTCAAGCCAAGGAAAGCCAAAGGTTCCAACAAGAAACGATTGCAGATTGATTACCACTAACACCATCACGTGAAATGCTAAACAAACATTGGCGCAAGCGTGAATCAGCCGCTCCCCACTCGATGGGTTGATCGGTGCCAAAAGAAGACTACTCTCAGCCCCATGGGAATTGATTGCTGACAGCATCCCCCGGCCCCGCCCCGAGGGCTCGCTCTGGGGGGGTTTCATTCTCGCATTGTCTGTCCCCAGGCATCCTCTTCACACCTATTGAGAGGAAGGACGGAACGTGTTTCGGACCATAAAATGGCCGATCCATTGTTACTGCAACCATCTTTTTTCCTGTGTGTGATGCGCGAGGAATGACCCGTTCATCGGCGGCATGAACATGTGTCGCACAGTGGGCGTGTGTGCTATTTAAGGCTGGCGGTTGCTCGACCGATTCGTGAGTTCTGGGGGCCGTCGTGGAGTAAGCGCGAAAACGAAGACAGGATGAAAAACTACCAGTCTACCATGCTGATGGGAAGGAAGGAAAGCTCGGGAATGGGGAGGAGAGAGGACTGAACCTCCTGTTATGACAAGCTTTTTTGAATGTTCTTCGTGGCGTCGTCGGGGCGTTTTGTTCAAATCTCCAAACTTGCCCGTCCATTCGGATTCCTGTTGACTGCGTGAGGAAGGGATTGGCAGGAAAAGGATGATACCCCATGCAGCCCTTCGAAACGTTGCGCCGCTTTGGGGATGGTGTGCGGTGGATGACAGGGGGCTCTGGTTGGTGAAGCTGTGCCGCTCAGCCTTTGGGCTATGCAATAGGACCGCGCAATCCTTCCAACCCAGCTGAGTGCTTGGGTTGGGGCCAGGCATGGATGGACTGCGGAGCGAAGAAGGTGGTGCTGACACGGGATCGGAGCCTCGTTGCCCACACTCTCTCCCCTCAACGCGCCAGGTTGGTCACTTTTTTTTTTCCCTACTCCCGCTCGAAGGACATATCCCAATCGACGACAGTTTACGACGTGTCCGCCGCGACGCCGGATTTACAGCAGCCAGCACCGTGCTTTGGAATGTGCAATGACCCACGGATTCTAAACAATCGAATCATCGAGTCCTCGAGTCTGGTCGACGACAACAATGGGGATATCGAGGGTGAGGGCTTGGCTAGCCGTGGCGGCCCTAGCGCTAGGGTCCGTTCAAGGGGATGTCGTCGAGTTTCACGTCTGGATTTGAAGGGAGCTGGGATGACAACACAGCAGTCGTTTCGTTCTATGAAATCCTCGGTCGAAGGTTTGAGTGGACGACATCCTCGGACATCATTGTCCAAGGAATTACGCTGTGGTCTCAAACCCAAAATCGAACCATCGGCCAAGGGGGGCTAGTAGCTGGTGACGGTTCGGGAACCGGGCCACCTTCTGGGGGACATATCCGTAAAGTTGAAGGAATGATCCCGGCCGACCTAGATCGTCGAGATCCGCAGGGTAACGTTGGGAATGGAGGAGGACTAGAGGTGCAACTTGCCTGTGAGTTCCGCTTCTTCTTGATGGATTTGCCTCTCCTTGGTGCTCAAACATTGCATAGTCGTATCAACTTC
>NT_165977.1:2061041-2101918 GCF_000143365.1 Chaetomium globosum CBS 148.51
CACCGGGGGCCAAGTGTACTTCACCGACGGAAGACAGATCCCCTCCGAAGTACTTTACTTCGAGGCCACATGGGGAAACAACGGCCACAGCTACTCGCAGTTCTTCGGCGTCTCGAACTTTGAAAACCGAGCGCTAGCCCAATCCATCGGGAACGGCGGTCCCGCCTATCCCGAAACGGGCATACCCCCTTTCAAGGACGACGGCGGCGTCCAAACCACCACCGCCACCGCCGCTACCACCGCCGTCACCGCCATCACCGAACCCACCAACGCATCCGACGGCGCCCTCGGCGGCGGACTGGACCGGCCCACATCCGAAAGCGCAAACAACAACGGCGGCGGCCTCGCCGTCGGCGCCATCATCGGCATTGCCGTCGGCTGCGGCGTCGCCGGCCTGCTCCTCATCCTAGGCCTCGCGTGGTACCTGCTCCGCCGACACCGGAAAAAGAAGGCCCTGCACTCCGCCAGCTCCACATACGGCACCGGCGCCCGCGGCGAGGAGCTCATGGCGGAGAAGGAAGCCTCCGCGGACGTCGACGTCACCCCGCACTCGCCCTACTCGGACGAGGGCGCGCCCGGCGGCGGCGGCAGCGGCGCGGGCCCCAGCGGCCACGGAGATGGGACGAACGGGGCGGGTGCGGTGGCAGCGGGGGCGATCGCGGCGCCGCCCAACCTGTCGCACCTGCAGGACCCGCCGCGGTCGTTCACGCCGTACTCGGACCGGCCCAGCGTCGGCGGCACGGCTGCAACGGCGGCGGGGACGCCCAGTCTGCGGGCTCCGTCGCTGGCGCAGACGGATGAGGTGCGCGTCAGCGTCCCTAGTCCGATACCGGGGCGGGCGACGCCGCGCGGGCTGACGACGCCATACGCGCATCTGGTGGAGGAGGGCATGACGGAGGATGAGATTCGGAGGTTGGAGGACGAGGAAAGGCAGCTGGATGCGGCGATTGAACAGGCGGGGAGGCGTTGAGTCGTCTTTTCCGGTGCTTTGTGTGTGGGTGGGGAGGTTAGGGGGGCGGGCGTTGGTTGATGCTATTGTTGGTTCATATTTATATATATATATATTTGCAGGGCAGCCGGTGTTGTACGCTAGCTGTTTGGATATGCTCGCAGTCACTATGGCCATGCTTTATAGGTAGGCTACACTTTGCGCTGGACTGTCATTCGTTTATAGATTACCATGACACGACACGGAATATACCCCTTTTAAATTGTTCGTTCTGGTCCTGAAGTGTAGAATGGTTGTAAGAGCAGCACATACATGCTCGCCTTGTTATATCTGCTTCTCTATCCCAGGTGGGAGCCTTGCTCTCACAAATTGCGCGGCACAGAGGATCGCGGAAGTGACCCCTTGCTCCTCATGGCCATATCCAGTTCGACTATTTCGCGCAAGAACAACAGTAAATATAATGGCCACTCTAAGGGGGGAAACGTGCCTGGAAAATCCAGTCCCCTTCCCAAACGCCAATTCCCAGCGCTCCTAATCATACAACGAATCACGCCTCACCACACCCTAATATAAACTCCGTCCACGAACACCTAAGTGATTTGTCGTGCCATTCCCTTCCATACTTTCCAGGCGTTCAACCGGATTGAGCATCTCCGTGATGTGTATGTGATCACCTTGTAAAGAACCTCCCGACCATGTTGCTCGCAATGCTCCCCGCCAGGTTGCCGCCACTGAAGGCGCTGCCGGCGATATTCGAGGCCTGGCTAAACTTGTCGCACCGTGAGAAGGCAAGGGTGTTGGTGATGGTCAAAACGAGTGCAATAGCTAAAAACGCACATAACGTTAGCCCTCTGTCCTCTTTCACCCCCCTAGCTCCACATGGCAACGAAAAGGGCAACCCACCAACAAGCGGCAGCCAGATGAACTTGAAGGTCAACACAGCCACGAGCGCGAGCAAGATCCAAAAGATGGGCTGGGCGTAGATGGCGATCCAGAAAAAGCGGCTGTCGGTGGGGTTGATGACCTTGGTACCGGGCTCGCTGCTCTCAAACACCCAGTGCGAGTCGCCCGTCGACGGGTCCACCTCGTTCCACCAGCGCAGCCCGACCAGTCGGCGGCCGACAATGTTCTTGAGGTAGTAGAAATCGGCGGCGAGGAGGAGGATGGTGATGATGAAGATCATGACACTGCATGGTGCATTGGGGGGTTAGCGGGGCTCGCTCTTGGGGGGTTATGGATCGTCGCATTGTCGCATTGTCACGCCGTGGTCGCCGACGAGGAGGGATGTCAAGGAAAGGGCTCTCTTACAGGTTGTCGGTAAATAGCAGGCCGAAGAGGTAGACGAGGAGGCTGGCTAGAGACGTTTGTCAGTCACGAAACATAATCAAGCCGTAATCAAAGCCGAAGCCGGGCGCAAGAAGCTAACACAGGGAGGGCGGCCATGTGACGTACAAATTCGGAATCCCAAAAAGATGAGAAGCGTGATCGGATGTGAGCTCAAGCGCCAGGTCAAAGACCCGGGCAAGGGCTGTGGTTGCTCCATTTTGAGAGTGTCGTTGCTTGCGTTGGAGACAGCTCTGGCCAGAGCTCTGTGATGTTGCCGTATCGTGATACGTAACCTTTGTCCACTTCCAACCGCCAGCTGTTAACAGCTGTTAGGATGCCAAGGAACTGACTCCGACCGCATTCGACCCAAGGTACCTATCTCACTAAGAGACAGTGGAAGCTTTCACTTATACCGACCAACAACATCACCATTTTGTATGAACCGGGGAGGGGATTTAAAAGAGCTGGATTAACAGTGATCCAACGTCAACGCCAAGCTGATATATAACTGACGACTCTGCCCCCTACCTACTTGAGTCTAAGGAAGGGTATTGTCACCACTAAGCTTTCCATGAATCTCCTGAAATACACACCATAAATAACCATGTCATCTTCCGTGTTGCCCACCCTTCGCCGGGCCTTATTCTACGGTACACTTACACCTTTACCATACCCCTATCCCCTCTCATTAACCCATCACTAACCCACCCCCAGTCCCCGCCTCCTCCCCCCGATTCCTCGCCAAGTCCCTCGTCCTAACCTCAGACAACGTAACCTACGACCTCGAGGACTCCGTAACCCCCAGCCACAAACCCGCCGCGCGCATCGCCCTCCGCGAGCACCTCACCAACCTACGCAAAACCGAAACCCACCTCGGCGAGATCGCCGTGCGCATCAACGCCGTCTCCACCGCCCACGCAATCAAGGACATCCAAGCGGTCGCCGCCCTCCCCAGCCTCGACACCATTGTGGTGCCCAAAGTCAACAGCCCCGCCGACCTCTTACTCGTCGAGGACGTGATCCGGCAGGCGGCACCAGAGCGCGCAGCCGCGGCCTCCGCAGCAGGCACCAGCGCCGACTCCCGCACGCCGCCACAACCGATCCAACTCCTCGCACTGATCGAGTCCGCGCGCGCCATCATGGACCTCCGCGAGATCTGCGGCGCGACAGGTTCACTGCGGGGGCTGATCTTCGCGGCGGAGGACTTTGCGCTGGACGCGTCGCTGCAGCGGACGGCGGGCATGGCCGAGATGGCGTACGCGCGCAGCGCCATCGTGACGGCGGCGCGGGCGTTCGGCCTCGAGAGCGTCATCGACGCCGTGTGCACCCAGCTGGGCGGGGTGCGGCCCACGGAGCAGCTGGTGGCTGAGTGTGATCTGGCGAGGAGCTTTGGGTTTAATGGGAAGCGTGCGTTGCTAGTTTCTCTTCGTTTTCTTTTTTCTTTTCCCTTTTTCTTTTTGATGGCCCTCTCCATCATGCTCTATCAGGCGAAGACCACCCTCATGACCAACTCCGTGGAGGGGACGATACAGAACTGACGTTCGCATTTACAGAGGTCATTCACCCAATACAGTTAGAAGTCGTGCACCGCCATTTCACGCCATCGCCTGGACAGGTTGAAAACGCAACCCGTGTCGTCATGGCCGAGGAGATAGCTGCGGCGGAGGGACGAGGCGCCTTCACAGTAGACGGCAAGATGATTGATGCGCCCGAGATTGCCAGAGCCCAGGCTATAATTGTCAGGGCAAAACAATGCGGGATTGACATTGACGCTGCCAGAGAGGCTGTCAAAGCTCAAATGGATCAAGTGATTGAGTAACCTGAAGATGCCTCCTTTATGTCTCGATTGACCAGAACTGGGTACCCATAAATACGAGCCACTGGCCAGTGTAACGTACATCTACACTAAAACATGTTGTTATGTTGCCAAGTTGCCCCCGGATACTCCTCGTGTTCGGCCATAGCGTACGACCTTAGTAAGGGAAGTGAAGTAGGCCGACTGAAGCCAGTTCGAGAAAAGGGAGTTGAGTTACCATCCAAGCCAGGAGTTAAAAAAACTGACTCATCGGTAAACCAATCTCTGTTGGTCAGGGCAGTGGTGTCTCCCGCCCCATCAAACTCGGCAACCCTAGATAACCTCGGCGGTTGTAGGCGAGCGGGCAACCTACATTCGCCGTAGTGGAGCGTGGAGTCGTCTCCTGTTTCTCTAGGAGGCATAGCTGCTTCATTCTCTATCCTTCGAATAAATTCCTCCAGGTTCTCGAATCCGAACTTGTCTGAAATGTCGCCGCAGTGCTTCACCCGGGGTTGGCTTTCGTAAGTGTTTTTTGGTTGAGCAGGCTCAGCATGACCCAGTTGCTGGGTAGGCTGCATCGGAGGGTACAGAAGCGATCCTGTATCCCGAGGGTGCGGCATAGTAATCTCGCGACCCAAAAGGCTGACTTCGTCAAACCGGGGACATTCGGCTCCGGGTTCGGTATCTGGCGCCTTTCGCGACACTTTTGGTACTGACCAGCTCTGTTCTTCCACAAAACTCGGCACCTGCGAAACTCCCCCCCGATTTTCTCTGAAATCCATGAGGGCATCGTATCGAGGCTCGTCATGGACATAATCCATCAGCTTCCGGAGCCTATCTAACTGTTGAGGCGGCTGACATGGCGGTTTAACCGGTGCTCTCAGACTCAAGTCTGTTTGGGCAGCGGCATCCTTTCGGGTCGTTCTTGTAGCATCCGTAGATTTCTCAGAGAGGAGTCTCCCGACTTTTGCGGCGATTCTGGGTTCAAACCTGCTTTGACGCCCGGCTGTATGACCGAGGGCTTCCGTAACGCTATGTTCAACTTGGACCCTCCGTGAAGAGGAAGACTCAGATACAACGTCTATGGGACGGCCATCGTGCTGTTGTGACCAAGCAGAGCCAGTGTCGGGCCTGTCGCTTGCACGGCTTTGAGTGACGGAACCGGAGTCACATCCTCGAACTGCCGGTAAAGAGCTTGAATAACGGGCTGGCCCCCGATCTTCCCCCGCAGTGATACTTCTATCAGATGGCTGTGAACCATGAGATGAGCCGCGGCGGCCACGACGGGTAAGCGCAAGCGAATTTTCGACGTCGCGCGAGATGCTCCGCAAACGAGGCCGGTGGGCTACCAAATCTCGTTCTTCGGTTTGGGCTTCTCTGCGTGACCTTTTCCGAGAGAAAAAAGCAGAAAGCTCTTCTAGTTCCTTGTCTTCCTTCTGGCTTTTGTTGAGCTTCGACTTTGAGACACTGGGATCCGGGCCCTTGTTCAGTATGTTTCTGGAGATGCGGCTTATTCTTTCTGCTGATTTGTTTGCTGTATCTAGTCAGCCACAGTCGTACTGATACTTGTGCTGGGTGTGTTGTGTTGTACCTTGTGCAGACATACGACTCTGGGAAATGCCGGGGCTCTCTTGCCGTGTCTAATACTCGCCGTTAGCGACGCCAACAGCATTTCTCGTATTGCTGCTCACCGAACATCTGTGTCTAGAGCTTTGGCGTTTCCCTCCGGTGGCCTCTTTCTGTGTGTGTTCTCGAGACTCCTGATCTAAAACCCTCTTCTTTGTTTCGCGCGCCTTGTAGTCATATTTATCCTCTCGAGTCTTGTGGCGCGCCCTCTTCTCAAACCGGTACTCAATGTGCTTGGCCCTGTCCGGGGGTGGAGGAGACTCTAGGAGAGGCCTTGATCTTTTTCTGTGATTGTTTCCGTGAGTCTCGAACCAGAACTGCTCCGTGAGTTGAACTGGCTCCTTCTCGTAGCTGGTTACTGAGGGACGGGAATGGCGAGACTGTGTTTGTTGCAACCATGACTGGACGAATTCGTCGTTTTTCTCCTTAGATCGAGGGACTGGGCCTTTCCCCAGAGCCTCGTGGCACGTAATAATCTCGGCGGGTCGCTGCTGTCTCTTCCCCCGAGTTTCTCTCTGGCTCCTGGTATAGTCGTCGCGTGTGCGGCGCTCATGGGTGCCTTGATAGCCGTGGCGTCTCTGAGATGTTCCTGATGAGTGTAATCGTAGGAATTCCATGGCAATGGCGCAGATTTGACGATGGTTCCTTGTGGTAAACTGCTGACTGTTCTTGGTTGACGGTGGTGGCACGAGAGAACAATGGTGAAGTCCTCCCACCTCCTGCCAAACCTGCCTCATTTTTCTCCATCGAGCCTTCCTCTCCCAGTACTTTGGGTCTTAGTTTTGAGAATAGTCCGAGTACCCAAGATATAAATAATAGGAAGGAACCCTAGGGACTTACCTAAGAGGTACCTACCTCAAATGCCTTCCATAGGTAGTAAGATATACACATTTTCATCCTACAACATACCCCAGGTTGCGATCATAGGACCTTAGATGAACCTGCTCACATCGATTGGCACATAGTCAGTAGGTTGCTAGCATCATAACATCTTTGGCCAAAAAAGCAAAAGCTCACCGGCCAGCCCCCTTCGCGGTCGAAAGGAGGTAGCCGGCTACGAAACCCCCTGAGAGGGTTTACTTCGTGTGCCCAGTTGCAGCCCGGTGATACCCCGTCGGACCGATGCAGACTGCGTATTTATTTCTGAAGCGGAGGACTCTATCGGCGGCCCGATACCTCTCAGAGTACCCACGGTAGCATCATGGTTCGAACCTATAACCTCTCCTTACAGCCGAGATTTGAGGATGGTGAACTATAGCTGACCCGTGGGCCGAGGGCCACTGCTTAACCGCTGGGCTATCCAGTTAGGCGATGGTCCTCGTGAGAAACCGACTCCTCGCTCCTTCGTTATATTGCGCAGACGGCCTTGACAGATATCAGCACTCTTTCTAGGTACCACCTAAGCCTGGAACTACCCATTATGTGCTGGTGTTTTCCCCGCCAACTCACATCGCCAACTTATACCGAAACTCTCAGCGCTTTACTCCACTCCCCGAAAACTACCAGTCCTCAGGCCATGATCCCAACCCGATTACACTTATATTGTACAAACCATTTGCAGCGGCCATTTTCTAATTATGGCAACGCGGCTAATTGCACCTTCTCCACTTGCTATAAGTTGCTTTCTGTGGAAGCATACATGTATGTACCTCAAACAACATCAATCAATCGACTACACCGAAACCTCGGTCCAGTCACTGACGGAGCGAAGCGCTGACGAAGTCTTTGACAAGACCCCCCGACTTCCCTATAACCTTCGTCTTCCGAGTTCGATCGCTGGTTGTTTTCAACCTCAACTGCCTTGTGCTCCGAACCCGCACCGCGATAAAAGGGACCGAAGGCTTGGCTCGTTGTCTTGTGTCAACCAACACATCCCGACCCAGGGAAGACGCCGGCATACGCTTCAGAACCATGCAAACCAAACCGCAGGGGGCTCGTGCCGTCGTTGTCGCTTTCTCCCGTTGTCGGCTCCCAACGGACGAATGATCCTCAAAACCAATGGCCGTGCGCTTTCTCCAGATGAACCATGCAGCCGATGCCTGCATGTCGAGATGCACAAGCGGAAACAGCCAGTGGGATGCATCACCGAGATGGGCGACCGTTGGATGAACCCCCTTGCCCGTTTGGGCAACTTGCAGCCAGGTTCCGGCTCCGCAATTCCACGTCGGGACGACGACCCACGACTTATCGCCATGGACCAAACCCAAGTGCTCGCGGCCGTGAGGATGGATTTGAGCAGTATTGCTATTGTATAAGGTCGGTCATCTTCCGTGACGAGAGCTGCCTTAACGAAGTCCAAGGGCATCGTCTCCGACCCCGAAGCTTGGAGCACATCGTGTTTTAGGCAATGCCGGGCCTAGCCCTGCTAGCTTGGCCGGCTTTCGCGCTGCTAACCCCAGAAGATGATGGGTTTCTCCGCCAAATCAGGCTCTCTCCAGAGCCGCAAAAGTTTGGGTCAGACGACGCCGTGGTACAAAATACTTGGCTTCGACGGCGACCTGGTGGAAGTTGGGCGGTTAATAGGGTGATCGACGACGGGATTATGGAAGGGGCACAGGGGTCCCTCAAAGGCCCCATGCCCTGAACGGGGCAGGTCCACATCGCGCGGTGTTATGACGGACACCATACTGCGTAGGGCTTAGATCGTGCGGAACGCCTGGTGTGTCAAATTCAACAAGCCTACCAATCAAAGGAAGCGCCGGTTTCCTCCTTTCCCCGATGCATTCACGCATCTCGTTCGTCTTCCACACACACAGCCCGCGTGCCGGGACTCAAAACAGCACTTGGTTAAACATCTCGTGTCCCCGTGGCGCCGGGGCACGAGAGCCAAATCCCGGACGGCGCTGTCCTGGAACGGAGGGTTGTAGGCGTATCCGTCCCGAGCTGCCCGCATCTCGGGATCATCTGAACTGAAGAGATCGGCTTGTCAGTTTCACTTCTCGGATCATCTGCTGATACGACGTGGTATTCCGCCCAGGACACGTGGAATCCTTCACTTGAGCCATCGAGACATAACAATCGCAAAGGCATGGTGTCGACGAGTCTAAAATGGCCAAATGACCGACATAATGGGTTTCATAACCAGCACTTCAAAATGCTTTTCGTGGGTTTCGCATCTGCCTGGAATCTCCAAACCATGTTTCATGCCAATATCCACTTGCCTCCTGCGGTCAATCTTGATGCGGCCGATCTCTTGCCCTACCAATGGCACCTTTTCCAGAACCCGGATACTTTCCCGCGTGCGCAAAAGAACGCGTATTCGGGCCTTGAATGCACGCCATCTCTAACTAACTGGACATAAGTTGTGGGCATTCTGTTTGGTGGGGTGTGAGACCTCGATCAACCGCCGAGATATTCTCGGTTTCCGGAATCAGCAACCCTCGGTGCCCCCTGTTCCATGGGACCCCCCAGGGCAAACCCCAAGCTTCCCCAGACCCCCTAGGCAGCGGCTTTCGGATCCATGCCCCTGCTCCCGATCACCGTTTATGGTCCAGGACTCGGGACTGGGTTTAGGCCCCTCCCAGGGCCCTTCGTCAACGAGTGACCTCGAGATGGATGGCGCTGCATAATCAAGGTGCATATTTGCCAATGCCGGCAAAATCACTACAATGCCTTGAGCATGTCGGCGTTTTCCCCCCAGGGCCAGCCAGATGGTGGGTGTTGCCTCTTGGAAAACCCGGATGGGCGGGCCTGGGATCATCCTTCATAGACAATTCTGGCTGCCTTGGAGTAAAGACGCCGTTGTGAGCCGTACTGTGTACGTCCATGCACCGAATCAGGCCCGACTGCAAATTGCAAGGACACCGGCAGGGGAGTATCGCTGGCTGTGGTGTGGGGCCTGGTTCTGCAGATGGTTCGGGGGGTTGAATGGCCTCCAGAGATGTTCGGCGAGAACTGAAGCTTGACCGCTGGCCAATCCTAACGTCGGAGAGTTGGTTTGTCGCAGCTCTGTGGATGGGTTGTCGTTGTCAACCCCCTTCCAGGCCTGTTCCGCCGCAGGGTGCAAGCGTTACACCCCCATGCAGCAGCCCTGGTCGGACGTCGTTCTGCGGTTGTGGTTCCCGTGGTCCGTTTGATGCTTGTCTGGACCTGGCTTTTCCAACATTGTCATGCTTGTCGAAACATTGACCGGGGAAATGGCAAGCGTGCTCAGGAGCCGGCAGGGGATAGAGAAACTCAAAGGAGACTGGTGGCTCTGTCATGGTCATGGGCAGAGCCAGGGGGTTTATTCTCGTCCTTCCCCAGGAATTCCCGCTGGCATATAAGATGGGTAGCATCAATGCCGGCGGCTCTTGCCTTTCCCTTCCTTCCCGAGTTCTCTTCCCTCCCCCTCCCCTCCAACCCAACCAACCGGCTTTGATAGGGAGACTGGAGAATCCTTGACCCCTTACCACATAACGCAGCTTCGCTAACACCCCGCTGTTCGCTGGCCACTGGCACTGTCCGGTTCCCCCTCTACCACAGTTGAGCAGCCTCGCTTGGAGAAACTAAGGGCTGCGACTTAATCGAAGCCATCCCTCCTCTCCGGCTGAAGTCATCGAACCACTGGTCTGACGACATCCCCAACCGTTACCGGGCGAGAGGAGTTCATCCTCCGGTAAGACGAGCCCCGTCCCTCATCTTGCTAAGCGCCAGAAAACCGTGGTAGTCCCCCGCCTTTATCGGGCAGTTCAACACGCGTCACATCCCTCGTGAAGTTTCCTGTTCCCTTGATCCCTGGATATTCCCCTTTTTAATCCCCACCTAGCACTTGCCAGAAACACAAACAAACTTGACCACACTTGTTCTTTTTGACTTGCTGGAGAAACATCAACGCATCCACCAACAACCGGCTGACGAAACAACCCCAGGAATTCAAGCCATTCCAACCAAGATGTCAAAATTATTTATCGGGTAAGAAATTGTGGATTTAAACACCGGTTTTCCCACGCGAGTCGCTGGCCACTGACGTAGTCATAGCGGCCTTGCATGGCACACGGAGGAGCCGACCTTGAGACAAAAGTTTGAAGAGTTCGGAGTGGTGGAAGAAGCGGTACGTTATCTGCTGTTTTCCATTTGATGCCGCCTCATCATCCTTGAACGAACGAACCTGACCCCTCGCCAGGTCGTCGTCAAAGACCGCGACACTGGTCGTAGCAGAGGATTCGGTTTTGTGCGCTATACCAATGAGGGCGACGCCATCAAAGCCATCGAGGCCATGAACAACGTCGAGTAAGCCAGCTCAGCACAGCCCACCCCCTCCCCAACCCCCCGCTCTAGCTAGCCACTGACTAGTCTCCCCAGCTTCGACGGTCGGCAGATCCGTGTCGACAAAGCCTCGGACACTGGCCCTAAGGGAGGCGGTGCCGGCCGAGGTGGTATGTACTCTCGGGGCGGGTACGGAGCCATGCCAGTCGCCGGCGGCCCCATCGCCTACGGCACGCAGCAACCGTACGGAATGCCGCAGGCCATGTACCAGCAACCCTACGGGCGTGGCTACGCCCCGGCCGCGTACACCATGCCCCCGCAAGGTATGTGAAGTGAAACAGAAAAAAAAAAGCAAGAAAGCTGCAACTTTGCAAATGAAAGTGTTAACGGAAATGATAGCGTGGCCGGCGAACCCCAACCCCTACGGCTACCCCGACCCGAACCAGCAAATGCAACAACAACCCCAGCCGCCGAACCCAGGCCACGGACAGGGCGGGTATTAAAAGGGGCACTTGCCGCCGGGTTGGGTGAGCCCACTGAAAACCCACCTGGCGAAGGGCACCAGCGAGCGCAGGAACCGATAGAGTATTCGACGGCGAGAGACGAGTTTTTTTTTCCTTTTTACATACCTGGAGATCCATCCATCCCCCTTTCTCTTTTGCCATTTTTGAAAGCTCGCCTGATATTGCCGGTCGAGGATGCTGTACGATCAGACGTTGTTGTTGCTCTGTGATGATCGACATCCCATGATACCCCTTGCGTGCTCTGTTCTATTCTTCTCTCTCGGCATCACCAGCTGCTTGGCGCCAACTTTTCTGGCCTTTCATAACGAGGGGAGTTGAGCGAGGCCTAGGTTCCTGGAAGTAAACTCTCCTCTATTATTTTATCTTCTGATCTTCCCCTACAATGTTTATTCCTTGGGTTTCGTTGCTGCTTTGACTGCTTTGTCTTTGTTTTGCGTTTCCAAGTTCGATACCGCGGCGGCGGATTTGGGGGACGGGGGACGGGGGGTTGGAATCAAGATGGGCAGGGGCAGGAAACATGGACAGAATGACTGACGAGGAAAATAACACGATGGATCCGGGCCTCACCGAGCTCCCACGCTTGCGGACATGGGAGGGGACCTAATTCGATGTTGAGTCTTACGTTATTATGGCAGGGCGTGTAGGTTCCGGCGGGAGGCCGAGCTGGCTGGGGATATCCGTAAGAGAGGGGGGTACGGAAGGGATGGGAAGACGGGGAGGGGTGGGAGCCAACAAAACGGTGGCCGTCAACAGGGCAGTCTGGGCCGAACCAAGATGGGGGATGTGGGGATGGGGAGGGAGGGAACTCGTAGCTGCTGTTTCGTTCTGCTTTTCTTTCATCTCCTCGACAATGTTTTCTTGAACTTTGCCTCCATCACGAAGTCTTCTCCGTCTCCTCCTGCTCATCTATGCTGCTGACCTTTCTGAAGTCGTGGTGCTGCTCATGATGCTGCTGCTCCCGCCGCAGCACCGACGGCGACGGCTGTTCCGGACCGGCACCGACGCCAACGCCAACGCCAACATCGACAGGAGCGGGCGGGCCGGAGATCTCTTTCTTTCCTTCCGCCGCCGCCGCTTCCTCGCGAGCGGCGACCGCCCGGAGCCGGTTCGACAGATCCGTGACGTGCTCGTCGCCGCTCTCCGGGCTCAGCTCGTCCAGCGCCGCCTCCAGCCCCCACAGGTAGTCCCGATTTGGCCCGCTCGGTCCGGTGCTGCGGTAGATGTGCTCGGCGAGCTGCTGCGGGTCTTGCGGGCCGACGAACTGGTCGTTGTCGGGCGTGCCGATGTAGACCAACGTCCGGATCGGGCCGGGGTGGTGGTGGATACCCTCGTGTTGGGGTTGGGGTTGGGCTGAGTCGGCGGCTGTAGTGATGGTGGTAGCAGGGTGGAAGGGCGTGTAGTGAATCGTGTACCCGTTGATCTCGCGGATGTCGAGGTATTCCTTGACCTCGGCGACGCGGTCGGGCGTGATGCGGTAGGCCACGCCCCAAACCTTGTCCGGGGCCGAGTCATGGTGGTCGGTCAGCTGCTCCCAGTAGGAACGCGAGATCAAGGTGACGACGCGGCCCGGCGCTTCAGGGGTACCGCGGTGGTCCTGGCTGGAGGAGGAGGGCGAGGACAGGTTAGCGGGTGGTTGAGTATGTTGGGGAGAGAGATAATTCGGGTTTGAGGATGGAGGAAGAAGGTAGCTGTGATGATGATGGTGCCAATGATAGGTTTAAAATCTAACAAGCGGATGATAACGCCGAGACACAAGCATCTGCGGTTGAAAAACCATGAAAAGAAAACGAGTGAGGCTGAAATACCTTGCCTATAGAACAATCAGTATGGGGAGAGCAGGGGAGAGGCCAGCGGACTGGCCGAGGGGGCTGGAATGGGGTAGGTATTTTGATGAGCAAATGGTCAAGGGAGGGGGGGGAGGCGGGAACGGAGGAAAGGGGGAAAGGGGGCGGCAGGGTGACAGGGAAAGGGAGGAGATGCAGCACGGGGCGCGGGATGGCAGCACTGCGAGACCATGTTTTCCGTACCTGCCAGAATCTCCGGACATAGCCCGTCACCCAGCCTGGGATTCGCCTATCTGGACCTGGTCAGCTCCCGCCTTGCCGAGCCGGATGATCAGCCCGAGGGGGACTGTTGGTTTGGCTGAGAGATTAGTTGGGGGTTGGGGGTTGGGAAGAAAGTTACCAAAATGCGGAGGGGGTTTCCAGATCAAGCTCCTGTAGAGCCAGACATCAGTTCTCATTCCCAGTTATAACAAGGTAAATAATAATAAGTCCATCACGGTTCACCCACCCATAACCAAACAGCCAGAATTCATCTGCTTCTGCGGCAGTATCTTGGGCCGACATCCTAGGAACGGGACAGAGAAGACAAGAAGATACTGAATCTGGGTAAAAAAAAGCCCCTGAAAAAGAGGAAGCGTGCTTCTCCGGTGTGATGCTCGTGAGAATCGAGTCTAGTCGCCTATAGAAATACCCCCGATGGTCCAAATCGAGTCAACTTGAAGTTTGATGTTCCCCCCTTGAAGTGTAAGCGAAAGGGAGAAAGCGCTACTGTCGGGTATCTATCGATTTAAGACACATTCATTCCTTTTTGGCTCTCTTACATAACCTTGCAACACGTGGAAGGGAAGGAGCCCCGGAACTTGCGGTCAATATCCAGGGCAGGCGCTGCAAGTCATCGTTAGTGGAAACGGTTGGTGGAGACTGGGGTTGCTGGCACGGGAGCGTGCTTCGGCCCGTTGTATCGCCTCATTTGGGATTTTGGTGTGCGCAGCCTTAGTAGTGTAGGGCTGAATCGCATGGCATTTGTTGCTTTTTGATAACTGCCCCTGATCCATCATCGGTTCCCCTTTCGGACGAGGCTTATTCGTTAACTGGGTTACCACTAGTCCATGCTAATTAGCTACTCTGAAAAGACGACTACCGCATTGTGAGTAACATATTAGCTACGCTGTATGCTGGAGGTAGGTGATGTATGCAGCCTTTGATACACGACCATGTGTGTCGATATCCCCCTTCGAGTTTAGAAGAAAATTGATGTCAAGCTTTCTTACGGTGTCACTCCAAGATCCGAAACTCGGGTTGCCAGGTCATGAAGCTCCCGAGGACCCTGCAGAAGCCCAGCTCAGGAAGGCCCTGAACGACTAGGTAGTGGGTCCGCGGGGCGATTGGGGTCAGGCGCTTCGTATACGTATAAATTACATACATCTTTACGTTGGAATCGCTGTCGCTCACCAGGTGTAAGTTACCATGTTAGGTACCTTAGCCAGGCTTTTCTGTGTCCCTTCTTTCCACTGTAGGTTACCGAGCCCGAGTAAGGCTTCGCCACGGCGTTTGAGATTCCTGATGGCGCCTTTTTCTTGGTAGCTTATTGTGATATCTGCCCGTTGCCCGAAACCTTACCGGTACCCATGAACGTCACCGAGCTTTCACCGCGCCACGAGGTAACACGCGTATCCTTTACTCGGCACCCCGCCCGAAGTCCTAGGTTGGTAACCAGGACACGAGTTCAAGATTTTGCGCAGCAAGAAAAACGGATTAAACGAAGGCCTTCGAATAGACGAATACCAAGTCTCTTGTTCTCCACTCGGGCAGCTTGCCAAGGTGTTGCGGCGGCGTGTGCTGCAGCAAGTTGCGGCTGAGTCGGCACGATGAATTGAAGTGCAGTTGTAACTGCCCTGGTTAAATACCACCTGTTCCTCCGACCTACCTTTGCTTGCCGTTGCCTTGCAGAAGGTGAGACTGATCCTCCATACACCACCAAACACACACCAACACCAGAACCCAACGTCGCAACGAGAACGACAACTACGATTCTGTGCTTTTACCTAGTCGCAACCAACACACATCTGCAAAGATGGCTTATAATAGGCCCTACAACCCGGATGAGCTACCCAGGTGAGTCGATGCGGAGAATGCAAAGGCCGTCGCAAACTGATTTGGTTTCGCATGTGCTGGGAAGCCCCGCCCTCGCGATAACTGATCCATTGCCACCCCCTCGCAACCGTCAGTGAACTCTTTTGCTAACATTGCGTTTAGATTTGCGGAGCCCGAACAAGTGAGCCTCATCCTCTTCCCTCTTTCGTTTACCAACTTCGCTTCTCGCTTGTCTTGGAAGCTAATCCTCTCTTTTGCTCGCTCCAGAAAGGAAACCCCCGGTCTCCAGCCTCAGCCCAACCGCAATCTTCAAGATACGAAAACAAGCCTCCTCCACCGCGTCCAGCCGAGCACAGGGGCTCTGGTGACCCGTACAGTTCCCACCAAGGCCGGCTATCGCCTAGGCAAACAGCGCCCCCCGATCGTTTCGGAATGAGCCCACCTCCGAGTGCCGGGGGCGGCCGTCCCCTCCACCACAACCTCCCTCCCGCCAACTCGCGGCCGCCCCCAAGCCCTGCCCCGCGCGATAGCACTGCCGACCCTACCTTGCTACCACTCTTCAGAGCTGTGGATAAGGATGGTGAGTTGTGGAGAGTTCGCGGGGACAACCAGTCGGTTTGCTAACACACATCGCTTGCTCAGGCACCGGCCAACTATCGGAGCGCGAACTCTCGGCAGCCCTCGTCAACGGTGACTGGACGGCCTTCGACCCGCAAACGGTTCGCATGATGATCCGCATGTTCGACAGCGACCGCAGTGGCACCATAGGCTTTGAGGAGTTCTGCGGCCTGTGGTCGTTCCTAGCCTCGTGGCGTTCGCTCTTCGACCGCTTCGACGCGGACCGGTCCGGCAACATCAGCCTAGACGAGTTCAACAACGCCCTCGTCGCGTTCCGTTACCGGTTGAGCGAGCGTTTTGTCGAGATTCTATTCCGTACCTATGACAAGCGCAACGAGGGTGTCATGAGCTTCGACCTGTTTGTGCAGGCCTGCATCAGCCTCAAGCGCATGACAGACGTGTTCAAGCGGTACGACGACGATCGGGACGGCTACATCACGTTGAGCTTTGAGGACTTCTTGATCGAAATCCTGCGCCAGCTGAGATAGGAGACTGATGTTGGCTTTTCATTTCCGACGTGGTAATTTGGCTACAGCTTTTTGGCTCCGAATTGCTAGGCCCTATGAGTCTTCATTTTAGTTCAGGAAGTAATTTTACATACAGACGAAATGAACGAAATTGATACCCGAGCTGCCACAAAAAGCTTTCTCACTATCACGTTGTTCTAACATAGTACCAGAGCGGGTATTTTTAGACCAGCATTCGAGGCTTTGCATGCAGCAGAAAAGCTAGATTGCAACTGGGGAGAATCAATATCAAAAGGCGTTATCACTGCAGTCGACTTACACTACATGTCAAAACAGGGCCAGTGCGAACGCGCGCCCATTACATGCCGGCAGACATCACGTCAGGATCAGGCCCACCGCACTAGGAATAGCTCATTCAACTTCTCTACTCGTTTCCAAAATGGAAACAAACTTACCATTCTCTCTGTATCTCTTCGCCGTACCATCCCCATCCGCGATATTGGATCTGTCGGACGGAACAGGGCAGCAGGTTGGAGGCTATTTTGCTGCAGTCTGCCGGCTGGAGTGTTGGCACATCCCTCCGCGGCCTCTGCTCTCGCCACGTTCACGCCCATGTCGTGGGCCCTGACCCCGGACACGAACGCGCGGACCATCAACGACCGGCTCGGCACCGCGGCCTGGGGGTAGGTTGCGGGTCGTCAGGCAGCTGTTGCTGCTGGGTTGTGGTGTTGCCAGCTCGATCAAGCCCCCCCGTTGTGGGCGAGTGGTTGTGGACATGTGACTCTGTTGGTGAGCGTTTGAGCATTGGGTAATAAGACAAATTGGGATAGAATAAATAACAACTAGTTAATCGTATTTTCACTCCATCTCATTTTTTTCGCCTTCACATATTTTGTTTTTCTTCCTTTTTTTCACCTCTAATATTCTATCTCCCCTCCGTTTCTTTGTTGTTAGTTAAAACAAGATCTCGGTCAAGAGCTCCGGGTCCTCGGTCGCATGGGCCATGTCACCATGTTTTATTCACACTGTGTACATGAACAAAGCGAGGTAAGGTACTTCGTACAGCTCGACACTTTTAGATTGTCTCCTTTGACTATTATTCCTCCAATTTGTTTCCGGCGTGGTTTCAATAGTATGGTGACAGTCAATTGGCACCTACCTACCTGACTAACTACTCGTTGAATTATGGGCGCATGAACGGCACGGGGCTAGAGCTGACAAGTGCTGTGTGCGGTAATGGGGACCTGAAGTTCCGTCGGCACCTCCGAGAACAGAACTCGGAAGCTGGGATCGAGGAGCCAGCTTTCCGGGCCCTGGGACCATGCTTGCACTGGCCCCGCTCCCCCCCGCTCTCCTATTCGAGGAGTCCCGTCCATTGTCCTGCTCTCACCCGCAGGTCATCGCCACCACTCACCCTCCTTATCCTTCGAAACGCCGCCTGTCACACCTGCGAGGAGCTTGAGCTCTCTCTCTTCATGGCCGCAATCCCCGATCGCACCATCTCTGAGTTCTGAGCCAACAACGGTCGAATGTGTTGGTTTTTGGTGTCGCAGACCACTTACACGTCAATTCCAAGACTCGCTTCGATCACACCTGCGGATTAGTTACTGTCTGATAAGATAGAAGCTTCCTCGAGTCCTTCTTGTCCGGCCCCCCCGCCGCAAGCACCCTTTGACGACCTTCCCTACGCCGCTTGGCGGGGTTTCGATTATAGAAACCTCCAATATGCCGCCGAGGTCATCTCTCACGTCGTCTTTTTCAATCACCGATGCGAATAACGAAGTTGTCTGCCCGCTACGCAACCAGGATGGCTCGAGCTGCCGCAAGCGCTGCATCGGGGTGAGTCGTCACTAGTCCCATCTTGCTTCATGTCGCCACCCGAATCGAATTCCCTGCAAAGAAACTGGTACAGCACCTCGGGTCGCATGAGACTGACGCAGTACAAATTTTAGGAGAAGCGCTACCGCTCAATGCAGGAGCACATACGCCGGGCGCACCCAGAGCACTACATCGCCAAACTACCTGCGACCGAGGAGAGCTTCCTGGCTATGATCAACACCTCGCCGAGCGAACGACCCCAACCCCAGCCAACTTCGGGACCACCCCATCACCAAGCCAAAGGGCCTATGCACGGCTTCCGGCGAGATGAATCCAATGGCCCCGGCACGCCACGGAGATTCGAGGATTATTCCGGGGGAACTATGTTTCCCGCTGCTGCAGCGCTCGCCCAGCTGCACAATAATCATAAAAGCGACTCGGGGTGGGAGTCAGACCGGGTAAGTAACTTTTCTTAGCCTTCGGATTGGGCAAGATTACTGACTCTAGCCGACAGGAATGGCACTCTGACACAGAAGGGGCAAGACGACGGCCGAGGTCTTCCGTCGAGTTGCCACCAATACAATTCTCGCCCGCGGATATCACCAGCGCGCCGCTTCCTGGTTTTGATTCTCCCCGGCAGCGCGATCTCCTTCCCTCAATGATAAACCGTTCACCTCCAGGGCGCTCATCTACACTCCCGCCACTCCCCCGGCCGCTGGGGCCAGGCCGACCGCGGAAACAATCAATTTCCAAGCGGGGTCACCATAGGAGGAAATCCAAAGCGCCTGGGTCCGATTGGCTTCGCCGCATGCAGAACGAGGGAACTCCCGACCTATTACGGCCCGGAGGTGGTCACGATAGAAAGGCCCTCTCAGCCGAGCCAGGTAGTCGTTGGGAGGATCTGATCTATGCGGCGGCATCGGCAACGGAAGACATAGATGAGGACAGAACTCCAGTGAGTCCCAAGTTCGGTTCGGTGCTCGACCCGCGCCTGACGAACCCGAGCCAGATGCCGCAATCGCCCGTTTCTATCCAGAGGTCGTCCCTGCCGCCTTTCACTCAACAGGCCTTCTCAAATTACCGGGCATCCCCTCTGCAACCAGCTCTCACCCCTCCATCCTGCAACCCTGAAGCTCCTGACGCGTTCCCGTCGGTCGAGAGCGGCGAAAGCGGGAACACTTTCCATATCGACTCGCACGGTTTAACTTCAGACTCCTCGCCCAGCTATTCGTCCCAGAACACGCAGATATACTGCGCCGCCTGCCAGAACATTTCGCTTCTAAGGGAGTCGTACGCCTGTACCGAGTGCATCTGCGGCCTCTGCCAAGCCTGTGTTGACGTCCTGATAAGCGAGCAAGGCGCGCGCAGAAAATGTCCTCGGTGTGCTACCATAGGAGGTCGTTTTAAACCGTTCCAGCTCGATATTCGGTAGTCACCGGATGCTCCTTGACGGACGACTCATATATATTTCCAGATCCAGGGCACAGACCCGTCTCCCTTTTATCCCAATCCATCTATTCCCCGTTTTCTCTCTTTACCCCAACAACACTGCAGCACAGATCTGGCGTCATATTTCACTGGTATATAGCGGCCATTTCGAAGCCGACAGCATATTCAGGGAGGCATTACGGTACCTGGGCAACCATGGCGATGGTTCGGCTATATTTGGCTTTGGGCAATGTTTCGACGACTTACGACAAGCCCGACGCCTTGTGCCGATACGGGAGCAATCAACACATGAGATGAGGGTGGTATTTTCTTTTCTTTTCTTTTTTTTTTTTTTTTTGCCTTTTGCTCGGGATAGTTCACGACATTTAATTATCCTCGAGAGCGGCTCGGAAACGGGTTTCCTGCATCACGGGTTGGCGTCCTGGCGTTTTGAAATTTGTTACGAAGGGCAGGTCGGGAGGAGATCTTGTTTCCCACGTTACGTTTAAACTTGCTCCAGGTTGGATAGTATCGGCGTTCTTCTGCTTTTCATTATCGATGGACGGCTAGTCCGTGCCACAGGGTGTTGACCATGGGACGAAGAGTCTGTGAGCGGTCCTTTGATGACCGCTGGCACCTTCGGGTTGACCACATTTGTCCGTCCCAAGATATACGTTACTATAGCTGCGCGACGATTACCTACTACGTAAGCCGGAATTAAGGCTTATGTATGGGATAGGTTGATAGCTACATCTCACATTTTCTGGGTAGAAAATACAGATGCCTTTTTTTTTTTTTTTTTTTTTTTTTTTTTTTTTCCCACCTCGAGACCTCTCAGTTGCCCAGCTGGATACCCCTCTGCCTCATCCATTCGCCTGCAGTCAGCACCACTTCGCCCTTCCTAGCGAGATCGGCGGAGAACTTCCCAGCCACCTGGAGGGCTCCGGCCTTGGTGCGGTCATCGAACTGGGCGAGCGCCCTCATCGGCACGTCATTGTGGGGCCGCACAAAGTACACCACGCTGTACCGGTCCGCGCCGGCCTGCTCGCCCGGCGAGGGCACCACCCGGTGCTTGGCCGACTTGAGCGCGCCGTTGGTAAAGGTCACCATTGCGTCCCCTGCAGTGGGGCGGGTAATGATAGAGGGGTTTGGTTAGTGCGGTGGTGCTTGTGGTTTGTGGTGGTGGTTGATGTGTATTGTATTCTTCAAAAAAGGAACTGCTGAGAGAAACTGACTCGCTCACGGGGGTTTTAAGGGGGGGGGGTTGAGGGGGGATTACGAAAGGAGGGGGAGCGGGGTATACAGTACCTAGATTGACGATCGCATGTCCTGGCAAGGGTTTCACCCATTGCCATTCCCGCTGCACCACTTCTCGTTCTCCTCCTCCTCCTCCTTCCCTGCCGTCCGTGGTTGCGGTGTTGGCGGTATCGATATGGGACTCAACCTGCAGCCCGCCAAGCCAGTTGAAGAGGACTGTGACGCTGCCGAAGTCGGTGTGGCTCGGCAGGCCGAGCGTCGAGGAGGAGACGCTGCCGTCCGGGTTGGGCGGTGACGGCGGTTTGTGTGTCAAACGACAGTGGTCGCCTGAGGGCTGGTCGAAGCGGTTGAGGTGGTCAAACGAGTCGGCCGGGAGGCCCAACTGCGAGGCGAGCGTGCGCAGGACGAGCAGGCCGCAGTCGTGGCCGCGGCGGGTGAAGGATTGGAAGAGCGGGGTGTGAGTGGTGATTTCGGGCGGGTAGGTTATGGGAGTGCCCCGGATGTTCTCTCGGGCTATGTTGTGTACGTAGTCTTTGCTAACGCAGAAGAATTCGGTTGTGTCGCGCCGCTGGTCGCGGTCGGTTGTCTTGACTGTGCCAGCCGCTTTGTACCCGAAGAGGGAGACGCCGCGCTCGAGGGCGTGAGGGAGCTTCTCATGCAGGGGCAGGGCGAATGCTTCCTTGGCAACGGCGTGGAGCTGATCTGCTTCAGCGAGGAAGGCTTTGCCTTGCGGTGTGTCCTGCAGATTCAGGTACAAGAAGCCGTGCGTCTTGGCCGCTGTAAGCAAACGGACGGCTTCGTCATTGTCGCCGTCGAGTAGCTTTGCATGTGAAATGATGGCGATTGGCGCAAGAGGGAGGCCCTCGGGGAAGGGCGGGATGTCATCAAATGGTGAGTTCATGGCTGTCGTGTTTGTATGTACTTGTTTGGTGTTGTTGGTGATGTAGCCGCTTTTGGTTGGTGGTTTGGGGGCGGATGCCTGATGCAAATCCCAACCAGCATGCAACCAGCCCCTCCCCCTCTCCCCCTCCATCGCTGGCCTGCCCTTTGTGATCACTCAAACCTGGTTCAAGCTCGAATGTTACCAAGCCAACTGAGTGCCTTGTCTCAGGCTCCCACGCCCATTTCGACTAGTAGAAATTGACAACTCTAGGCAAACGCCGCACCCGCCTGGGGTTTGGGGGCTTTTACTTGGCCAACAGCAAACCTGAGGTGCAGAGTGCAGATTTTTTGACGGGGTGCTGCAGATGCTCAGAATCTCTGTATCCCCCGTTTTTGAAGTTGAGGGGGTTCAGATGAAAGATAAATGGGGGGGGGGGTTGGCTGCACCTTCCTGCACTGAATGTTTGCAATTCCTGAACCTGCCACCTCGATAACAACCTCAACACTTGCTCTCCACAAATCTCAGTCCAAATACCTACTTCACCAACAACTTGAAGCTACTCACCAAACTCTCACTACCAAACCAACCCAGTCGGTAAATCGTCATCATGGGGACCCGGCATCTCATTTGGTAAGTCTTTCATATTGTCTTGTTTCCGTTATATCCCCACTTGCTGCCGAATTGTCCTGCATCCATGGGAAAGCAGGGAATAAAATGAAGACAACGCGAAAGGGAAAAAGAAAACAAGGAAACGGGATGGCTGACAAGTTGCAGCGTCTTTTGGAAGGGCAAATGGTTCATCGCCCAGTACGGCCAGTTCGATGGCTACCCCGAAGGTCAGGGCGCCAAGATCTTTAACTTCCTGTCATTCGCCCGCAACGTCGAGAACCTCAAGGCCGGCCTGGAGAATCACATTTACGAGCCGACGGAGGATGAGATAACCGCCATCTGGAATGAAGGCGAAGCCTGGGACGACAACCAACACGAGCAAAACCTTAGGTTCAACCCCACCATGTACGGCGTCAGGAAGCTTTATCCCAGCATGGCGCGGGAAACCTCTGCTGGCATTCTGGGCATCATCGCTCGGGCGGGCCAGACCGAGGAGACGGATGGTGCTGAAGACGACAAGGAAAAGAAAGTAAAGAAGATCCCCGTGAAGCTAGAGCTGGAATTCGCAAATACGCTCTTTTGCGAGTGGGCCTATGTTGTCGACCTCGACAAGGAGGTTATGGAGGTTTATGGCGATTGCGAGAGAAAGCATGATGGTCATCGGTTCAAGGATGTCGGCGACGAGACGAGTGCCGTTCCTGCGTTCATCTGTTCGCTCGACTTTTCGGAGATCTACTTGATGAAGAGTGACAGAGAGTTCCTGGAAAAGGTCAAGAAGGCTTGCGAAGAGAAATCTCGGGACGAGGAGGAGGAGGAGGAGGAGGAAGACGGGGATACCAATCTCGAGGCTGCCGGTGAAGAGGACGAAGGCGCCGAGGGTAGCGCTAAGGGCAGCCCTTCAGGAAGGGGACAGAATCCTGGTGGAAAGATAGGTGGATCTTCGAGAACCAAACCACTGATGCCGGCCTAGCTCTGCGAGATCTGTAACGCCATGTTCTGTGTGAAAATGGAGTGCCTCGTCAATACTTCGTATTGAAGATTGATCAGCCTGGAGGGAGTGAGTGAAAAGGGGCGTTGCCCCTGGCAATCTGCCAAGCAAGCCTTTCTACAAAGGAGTACAACTTGCACTGCTTGTCAGTTCGGTTGCTTGGCATCCGTGTTCATGGGTCAAACCAAGGACCCAGCCCTGCCTCCAGCTCCGCTTGGCATCTCAAGAGTCCTCTTCCCCTTCTTGGCTGCCAGTTCTTGTCCTTCTCGTTCTCTGCTGATCTTAACCAGGGCTACGGTCAAAAGGCCTCGCATGGTTGCAGAGAACCGAATTTGCCGAGCCGTGCCGACAGCGGTCCAGAAGCTTGATGGCGGAGGCAATCTGGATGAATGCCGAAGCAACCTGTGCTCCAATCGGATGGCGAGCATGCGAGTCGTTGGGGAAACGCAACCAATATTGGCCGAACTGCAACTCCTCACATTTCTAAGAGTAGCAGGTAGGTAGGTATGGACATACAGACGAACGATCCGAGTTGTGATCAGGTAGGAATGGCTGCCTTTGGGTTGCCTTGCTTCCGCTTGTCACCACCGTCTGCATGAGCTGAATGCCGACTTGCACAGCCGTAGTCCTCAATCCACGAACCAGGCTCGCCCGTCCGGTGGGGGGCTTCAGGCGCAATTTGAAGAGCTTTGGTTGTTCGCCATCCCGTTGTTCGATCCTATTTAGCCTGCCGAGCTGGGTTCGATCCCGCTGCAAGGAACGCGCCCCGAGGGTCTTCGGCCGGTTCGGCCGTCTTTTTCGACGTGTGATGGAGTATTCTTTGCCCGTCGAGACGCAGACGGGGTCGCGATGTCGCAGCGCAGATGGCGAAAGCGGCCGGGCCGGGGCCAGATGGAACGGGACTCGTCAGCTATCCAGGGTTTGCACTCTGCTGTTGTCTGCAGGTCTTGCGATTTGTGGGTTGACGGTTGCCCCTGGCCTTGCGTGTCGATGCCGGTACCCGTGAGACGGCTTCATAGCGCATACAAAATCCCCAGGTTCTGTTCCGATCGCCGGTTCGCCGGGCCGCCTGGTTGGTTTTCGTCGTTTGCTTTTTTGTGAGAAGTGCAGCCCAACCATCTCTCACGTCCGCTCGTTCACGCATACCATCTGTGATACGTAAATAGGTGACGGCGGCTTCATCTCGTGTTATCCCTGATCGTCACCATCTTTACCGCCCTGATTCGATGTATCACAAACTGGAATATTTCGGAATGCGCCTCATGGGCCTTTAACGGAACCCCTAGCCCTACCGATGCAGCCACCCGGGCCTCGCCGACAGTTAAAGAAGCTTGTTTGAGTAACAGATGACCACCACGAAGCCGCTGTCACTCGTTACACGCTCTCGTATCTGCCAGGGAAAGAAATTATTGGAGACCGGCCGTTCGGGACGGCCATCATCGGGAGCCAGTTGAAGTACCTTGATCGTTGAGCAATTCGGTGCCGCCATAACTATAGGACAGGGACGGCGGGGCGTTAGCATCCTCTGTCGCCTCCAAATCACGATAACAATTCGACGAAGCTCTGCAAACGGAGCCACGGCGATCAACAGGTTTCACTTGCAACGTCCTAGCCATTTTTGGCCGCGGAACGGCAACTGGACAAGATGCCCGGTACCTTTTTTACATCATGGGACCTGTGGCAGGAGATGACCTTTGTATGTCGCACTTTCTCTTTCCAGCCCTGTTCAGATAGCCGGGTGAAGTGTCTTCACTAACACACCACCGTAGGTCCTCGCTATGGCAATTGTCTGTGTCTTTTGCGCAGGTCTGGGCAAGCTGTGGTGGAACAATCGACTGATGAAGAAAAAAGAAGTGCTGGACAACGAAAAGAGGGCGCGGGTAGAGGAGATGCGCAAGACGGGCCTTCCGATGAAGCGGGCCAACACGGTCCCCTTCGGCGTTCGTGCCATCCAGAGCGGCATCGAAGTCGACGGCATATGGATATCTCGGCCGGCATCGCTCAACGAACTGGGAGAGAAACTGGCTTCCTCGACGACCCTCGCCGGCCGGGACTCAGATTCACAAAGCAAGGGGCGCGGCTACTACGAGGAGGAACGATCAACTCGCATCACCGCAACAAACCTCGGCCCCAAACCAAGCCCTTCCTCCGCCTCCATCTTCCAGAAGCTCACGGACACCGAATCCCTGGGAAGCAGCACGCCCTCCGCCGCACTACCCGTCTCGCAGTTCGCATACAACAAGACCAACACGAGGCATTCCTCCCGATCGGCCGGCACGTTGAACGAAGACACCCTGAGGCGCCTCGAAGGCCAGTCGCCGCCGCCGCCACGAAACCAACAGCACTGCGATATCTACATCCCGACCACTACCAACACCACCGCCGCCGCCGCCGCAACAATAACAACAACCACAGCCACAACCACCATACCCCCCACCTCCCCGCGCCGCCCCAACCCGCGCCGTCCCGGCGACCGCAGCTCGGTGGCTTCTTCCTCAGCCGACTCCATCGATTCGCAACCGCGCTCGTTCAAGAGCGCCAGCGACGGCCGCAGCTACACCTCCTCGCACAGTTCGAGGCTGTACATGGCGGCGGCGGCCGCCGCGCGGCACTCGCAGCAGCAGCAGCAGCAGCAGCAGCAGTCGCAACAACACCCGCAACAGTACCACCGACAACAGCACCACCACCACCAACACCAACAACAGCAACAGCAGCAGCAGCAATACGCGCCGGCGCCGCCGGACCCGACGTTTGGGCCGGGGGATCTGCACTTTAGCAACAACAGTCGGGCTTCGGGGAGGGCTGGCGAGGGGGTTTGAGATGCTTCCCGCGCGGGTGGGGGGTGGTGAGTGCTTGTAAGACGGTGGGTTGGGGTCGGAGATTGGGTCGGTGTCAAGAGGGTGCGGGGGTTGTGATTGAGAGTTTGGGGGGGTTGTATTTGTCAGATTGCGCAAGGGGATGTTAGGGTCACTTTTATTCGTATTGAAGTTACGTTCGCCGTTGGGTTGGTTGGTTTATGATGAAATTTGCTCGATGGCGTTTTGGGATGCAAAGGGAGCGATGATGTACTGGCTATTTGGAGATGGTAGGTTGCATGTTGCATTCATGTGGTTTAAAAACTGAAGTACGTATGTTGAAGATTCATATTTGGAATACATATTGATTGAGAATTCGGTGGTTGTGTACTCATTATGATGCTCTCAACAACTTTTCTTTTTCTTTTTCGTAGAAAAACAAAAGAAACAAAAAAACAAAGCTCGACGAATTCAATCAGAGGTTCTGGGTTCCAGGTTGTTATTTTTTGTGCTGAGCTGAGCTTGATGGGGGGTCGTGTGGGGCAGAATTGGCCGGAGTCCAAGCAGGCTTTTCAAGTGGTCACGGGGCTGCGCGTCTTCTGGGATCCACCAGACGCGTTGGTGCCTGGCCGATCTTTTACTGTCAACAGCCCGACCGTGGTTTACCAATCCCACGTTCCAGGATTTCTCGCTGCATAATTCCAAAAACAACACACACACGCAGCTTGGTATATGCAAACGCGACGCAAATGGCCGGACACGAGGAGTATGATGAGTCGGGGAGTGCCGAGGATGTCGGTCAGACCGGACCCGGCGCGCCGACCCCTCTCCTGGCATTAGAGGTGAGTTCTTGTTGTCCACGCCACGGTTTCGATTGACCGTAACTAACGTCTCTGGCATGAAGGGTGTTTCCGGGCTCACAAAACGTGAAATTCAAGCAATCGTCGAGTCAGGGCTTAATACGGTCGAGGCTGTCGCCTATACACCACAGAGGGTGCTTGAGCAGGTCAAGGGTATCTCATCACAGAAGGCAGCCAAGATTCTCGCCGAGGCTTCCAAGCTTGTGCCAATGGGTTTTACGACAGCGACCGAGATGCATCAGCGGCGCAGTGAGCTGATATCTATCACCACCGGCTCGAAGCAGCTGGACACCCTCCTCGCCGGCGGCATTGAGACCGGCAGCGTGACCGAACTTTTCGGCGAGTTCCGAACTGGAAAATCACAAATTTGCCACACGCTAGCCGTAACATGCCAGCTACCCTTCGACATGGGCGGCGGCGAGGGGAAGTGTCTGTACATCGACACCGAGGGTACATTCCGCCCCGTCCGACTACTCGCCGTTGCCAACCGCTACGGCCTCTCCGGCGAAGAGGTTCTCGACAATGTTGCGTACGCCCGAGCTTATAACTCGGACCATCAGCTGCAGCTTCTGAATCAAGCGGCGGCTATGATGTGTGAGACGCGCTTCAGCTTACTGGTCGTCGATTCTGCCACGTCGCTGTACAGAACAGATTTCCTAGGCCGTGGCGAACTGAACTCCAGACAGACACATCTTGCCAAGTTCCTACGCACTCTCCAACGACTCGCAGACGAGTTTGGCATCGCAGTCGTCATCACAAACCAGGTGGTGGCCCAGGTTGACGGTGGCCCGTCTGCCATGTTCAACCCCGACCCGAAGAAGCCAATTGGCGGCAACATTATGGCGCACTCCAGCACAACGAGAATCAGCTTGAAGAAGGGTCGCGGGGAGACGAGAATCGCCAAGATCTACGACAGTCCCTGCTTGCCCGAAGGCGATGCTCTGTTTGCCATCAACGAAGACGGCATTGGCGACCCGAGCCCGAAAGATCTGGAGAAGGAGTAAGTAACTTAATGAGGCTAGACCAATTAGTACAAGTGTTAGCTCGACATGGATGTCACGATGCATGGTGGGTTATGCGGGAAGCTGTGGTAGTTACAGCGTAGGAGTTATTGTTGGGCTTGGGATTTAGCTAGGTTATGCATGAAGGACTGGCGTTATATGGTAGTAGCTATTGAATGACAAGATGAATTATTTGCTTCGAGACGATAAAGATAAAGCATGCTGCATGTTTGTTGGTGTCCGGAAGTTTGTTCCTTTCACAAGCCCACAACTCACACTGAATGGCCCACTTCAATAGGGAGGTCCCTACCAGCTATGGTCTGTGCGCTGACTTGCCTGTGTCCATGCAAGGGTCACGGTGTGCTGCAACATCCAAGCTCCCCGCCAAGCTGCCATCTGCAAAGGCGGCCAGAATTCTGCCCTTGAAGCTCCAGACCGCGTCTACATCTCGAACAAACCGCGACAACATCGCCAACCCTATCCATTGTCGCCTACAACCGACACAGGGGGGCAAGATGGCCTCCAGAGACTTCGAGATATTCTACAAGGAGACGCGATTGAATTTAGAACCTGCGTCGCAATCATCGACCGTCCAAATCCGTGTCGCACCGCAGGGCGCCTATGGACGGTCGAGCTCAAGTCGGAGTGGCCCCTCGGCCGACGACGAAAAGGGATACAAATCGAAGAGTCTAGCGACAGCATCCTCCATTTACTACCGGAAATACAACGGCTCACCACGAGGCTTCATATGGCGGGTCTTGGATAACGGCAATGTCCTCAGTCTGCGCGTCGCCGATGTCTGCAAACAAGAGAAGGAGCCTGATGCGCCGCTCATCTTGAACCTCCGTTTTCCGACTCCGATTCGGACATCCTGCATCGGCTTTGCCGACTACGAAGACGGCGATGCGCTCTGCGTCTATGCTGTGGACCACTCCAACCAACTATGGTCGCTCACACTGCGGCCGGATCACTTTCGGAAACGGACCGCGACCGATGGGGGGCTAGGCGATGCTTGCAAGTCGTATTCGCCTCCGGGATTCGGGTTTAAGCATCCGCATAGACTGGCCGTTGTCAACCCTGACCAGCTGATCGTGACCATGCACGATGGCGGCATCTTGAAGTTCGACAGGAACAGGGCGTTTGACTGTAAGTCATGGGCTGCTCTGCGGTCACACTACGAGCCACCACTAACGTACTATCAATAGCAAATGGAGGGGCGTGGAAGGAAACCATCTACAACGTTGCCGGATGGGGGCAAAGTCTTCGGGGGTTGGTTCCCTTCCAACGAAACCCGACTATCAGGTACGACAAGGTCAACATGGAGTTGACGGCAGCCGCCTCGACAGCAGTTACGACCATGGGCCATTCCGAGACGGCATTCCTGTTTACCATCTGCCTGGATCACCGTATGAGAGTGTGGGATGTGCGGACCGGCCAGATTCTGTACACTGGCGACATTCTAAACACGAGGCGTGACCCCCAAGAAGTTGGCAAGTGGACCGTCGATCCGTCTCAGGGCAACCTGATCCGGATACTGGAGAGCGGCCGCGGGCAATGCCTGGTAGTGACATACTCCCCTGTTGGGGCTGGCGAGTTCAAGTTCTGGAAGGTGAAGGCAAACGATCAGGGGTCGGTACACGTCGCGGATTGCTTTCCAAACACCCACTTGATACCCCCCCGGCCCATCCTCACTGGACGTGTGGACTCTGGCGGATTTTGCTGTGACCCAGCAGCCTGACGGACCCGAGCTGTGGACGATGTGGAAGAACAACACCAGCTATCGCGTGCACAGGTTGCAAGTACAACCACAGAACGGGACGGAGCCTTTTGGCGACGGCTGGAAGGCGGTGCATGTCGACAACACGGTACCGACTGTGCGGGTGTCAGGGTCCTGGAACCCAACAGACTCGGCCGAGAAGTGGCTCGACCTCATCTTCTTCCCTGGCCGCTTCTCCAAATCGACCCTCGAGACAGCGCTGGCGATGTACGAGAAAGGATTGGGTACTTACAAGGAGTCGGCGTCCAAGGCCGGCAGGAGCATCGCAGAATCTATTTGCTCTGTACTAGGATCGACCACGACATTGGACCGGAGCCCATCAGGGGGCGCAGACTACGACCAGTTCAGAAACACGAGCGAGACTCAGTGGATGCGCTTCTGGCGACTCTTGCTCGAGCTCGATAAACAAAGGGGCGAAGCCCTCTCACTGGTCTTCGACCCCTTGGATGGTATGATCTGGGTTGCTTGCGCCGACTTGGTTGCCGCTGTCAGGCAGTGCAGCGACCTCGACCGTGTCTACTACAACCTCCAGTCTCCCGAAAAGAGGCACGAAGATGTCGCTGCGCTGGTGTCGGCCGGTTTGACCTTTGTGGACAGCTTTTCAGACAGCATGCACCAACTAAGCAATTCTGCTTTAAGGGCCGAGTTATATGGAAATTCGGCCCGGTCAGATAGCGAACGGATGCAGCTATTTTTGGACCGCGCTGGGTTCTGGCCCTCGATTACGGACGAGGATTTGGCCCAGGTGTTTGACACCCTGGGTCAGAACTACCAGATGGTGACAGCGCGGCTTTACGAGGACCTGTTCGACCTTATCACGGTGACGAGTGAGGCAAACTCTCAAGAGCTGCGGGAACCCTTCACGGGATTCGGAAGGAAAGTGGTCGTTCGTGCCGTACAGGAGACCATCGAGCTCCACTGGCAGATCCTCTTTAGCCAGCTCATCCTGCTTGTGCACATGGAGTTTGATATCGAAAGCGAGGACGCTTCTCCACTGCACTCGCGGTTCGAGGTCGGCTCAGTGTATCGCCGCCTGATCGATGCTCTCCGTAGACTGGAACACTTAAGGTGGATGGCGAAGACTGAGTTGAGCTTTTCAACAACAAAATCAGGTGGCTCCGGTTCCTCTTCGCCAGCCTTGACAAAGCGCGTCCAAGATGAGAATAACACCAAAACCGCTCTCGAAGGGCTGACCGGGCATCTTTTCGGACTTCCAGAGAGCAACAACGTGCCTCTACTCTCGAGCATCACCGATCTGGTGTTGGACCTTTGTGCTCCCAGCAGTACGACCGTCATCTACACCTGGCTGCTGCAGTGCTCGCTCCTCAAACAGGACCGGCCCGATCTTGCATTGGAGCTTCACCCCTTTGCTGATGAGGATGCATTTTCCACATACGTCCAAGGCCGCGTCTTCCTCGCGCTCAGGGACCACGACACAGCTTCCTTTTACTTCAAAAAGGCCGCCATTGGCCTGAGCATTTCCCTCAAACACTTAGACAGACACAGCGCGGGGCTTCTCGACGACACAGAATGGAATCTCCTTAACAGCGGGCTTCCAAACTACTACTCCCACATCGTCAGCCTCTACGACCGGCAAAAGGCCTACTCCTTCGTCATGGAGTTCTCCCGCCTCGCGCTGCAGTTCGTCCAACAAGGAGGTAGCAATAACAACAACCACGAAGCCACGGGCGCTATCAAAACCGAGATGCTCAGCCGCCTCTTCGCGGCCGCCACCTCCATCTCGCACTTCGAGGAAGCCCACTCGGCCCTGCTCTCCCTCGACGACGAAGCCCTCCAGAAATCCTACCTCCGCCGCCTCGTCGAGAAGATGTGCGAGACGGGCCAGAGCTCCGAGCTCATCACGCTGCCCTTCTCGGGCCTGCAGACCAAGGTCGACGACATGCTGGTCGACAAGTGCCGCGCCGCCCGCGACGTGCTCGCCGGCGTCCCCTACCACCAGATCCTCTACGCCTGGCGCATCAGCCACAACGACTACCGCGGCGCCGCCGCCGTCCTGCTCGACCGCCTGCAGAAGCTGCGCCGCGCCGGCGAGGGCGATCGCGTCGCCGGTGGCGGTGGCGGTGTGAGCTCGAATAACGCAGCCGGCGCCGTCGACGACGCCCTTGACACCCAGGTCACCAGGCAGTACCTGCTGCTGATCAATGCCCTGAGCTGTGTCCCGCCGCAGGAGGCGTATATCCTGGAAGATGTGCTCCCTGGTGGGAGCGACGAGGATGGGGACCAGCGGGGTAGCAAGACGGGGGGCGATGATCTGGAGGCGCAGGTGGACGAGCTTGTGAAGAGGCTGGATGCGGAGGCGGCCCAGGACGTTGGTGGTGGTGGTGAGGGTGGTGACAACGAAACGGAGGAGGAGGAGGATGCGCCGCTGCTGGAGAAGATGAAGAGGTTCTCGGCGCGGAGCGGAAAGCAGTTGCCGCCGCGGCGGTTCCTTATGCTGGCCGATATCCGGAAGCAGTACCAGCAGGAGTTGGACAGGATCGTGGCGATCCAGAACAACCAGTTTGGGTTTAGCCCCGAGGATGATTTGATGGATTTAGCGTGAGGGTAAGTGGGATGGGGGACGCGGGGTAGATGATGGGGATGAGGATCTGGGGCGGGAATGCAAAGGACATGGTTTCTGTAATGGTTTTTAGTGTAAAGGTTTTAGCGTCCAGGAAAATGGATACCTCTTTGATGATGTCGGCATGATGACAGGGGTTGGTGTTATTGCTTGGGAGGGGATCACGATGGCAGGACATAGGTCCCTTAAGGAGCCGATGGAAAGTTGAGAACAAACACCCGTATCAATTGACGCCATGCCCATGCTGAAGAATTACCTCCCCGCTTGTCCATACAATTCACTAACATTGCGCTACCCCTCCGTTTCCCGTTCCTCCGACTATAAAATCATGCCGCGCTGGTACCCGCCATTATTTGCTTATTTTCCGGTGGCGGCGCCGGTAACGCTCCTTGGTCTTGGGAATTGGCCAATTCGGGCGCTTGCCGGTAGAGAATGATCTCGGACTGTTTGAAATACCTCCTCGCATCTGTAAAGCCATGTTAGAATATCTCAGGCAGCGGGAAAAGGGTGATTAATGTGAGTTTACCTTCATCGATCAAGACTAAACTGAGGTAGTATCTTGTCGAGAACTTCTTGTTGACGTCCCGGAAGGTTGGGGTCAAGTCAAAGCCACCCAGGAACAACCGGATGGGAATGGTCTCTCCCCGTGATGGTGAGCCGTCCATGATCTGTAAGATGTAAGTGTTAGTTTCCCAAGCCTTTGGTCCCATTGTCGCCGATAAGGGCTCGCTTACCTCAAACCGCACCAGCGTCTCGCTCTCATTGTACTGGTTCGGCGCGGCGCCCGTCGTCTCCCGACGGATGATGCTAAGCTCCATATGCTTGATCTTGAGTCGCACGAGTAGGAAGTAGATGCGGCCAACAATAACGTCCTTGAGGTGGTACTTGCTCTTGCTGTACTCAAACTCAATGTGCAAACAGTCCTCGATGCCGACGTCCATCTTGATGCTGCTGTTCATCTCGGGTGGGATCCGGTAGCTGTAGACCCAGATGTCCTTCTCGCGGATCACGTCGGCCATGCGGCGCGACACGGTGACGCGCACAAAGTAGCGCAGCTTGACGTTGATGCCGTTGTACGACTCGTACTGCTTCTCGACGTTCTTGAAGTTGAAATCGAAGGTCTGCGGGTGCTGCAGCTCGCCGGGCGCGGCCAGCTCTTGCACGAGGGAGAGGAACTCGTAATGGTTGCCTCGATCAAAGAACATCTCTGACGGTTGAACAACGATGTTAGCCAGAGCTAGCACAGCATCTCAAACTCCGCCTTCCATGGGCCCATACCTATTGTGCCAATGAATTGCACCTTGATGCCCGTGTGTTCTAACCGCTTGCCATCCTTTGGCCTCACAGTCACGGCACCCCTGACCGACTCGCCGTCCATATACAATGGAGCTTTCTCGCGCCGGTTCTTGTCCAGCTTGACATCGACCATTGACCGTTCGTCGGCATTGTCAAGAACAATGTCGATATCGACCGGAGTCGCAAAGAAGTACGACATGGTGGTATTCGATCGGGGAGAGCTCTGGGCGGGATGCGCGGGGGTGGGATCACATGCGCAAATCGCCGTAAAGTTTCAATGATAAGATCCTAGTAGGGAAGGCGAGGCGATAGTATCCGTAGAGCGAGGTAGCGGGTCGAGGTATCTTTGGTGTTCAAGAGTGTAAGCTCAGGAGTGGCAGTTGAATGTTCCCGCAATCAGCCACGGCTCAGGACCCTGCAGTGAAGCTACCGCGCGGCGTGCTTGCGGGCTGCGCAATCAAGTGGAGGTGGAGCTGGGCCTTGGCACGGATTGGGGACTTGGCTGATATGGCTGCGTCATCTGTACCTGGGCGGGTATTGATGAATCTCAGGTGGGTTGCTGGACACGGAACCTTTTTGGGCAAAACAGACAGGATTTAATTTATGTTATTTGTTACCTCTCCAAAACCTAACTGGGTCAGTTAACTTCCCAGATTTTACGAAATAATGGACATTTCATAAAACCGTCTGGGTCTTGACGCCAAGAACTACGTCTTATATGCAGTGTAAGTCCCTACATTGCCTGCACAGCAGCGAGAGGTAGCGCCAAGATACTCTTCATCTCCAGCGACAGGAAGCTGAGGAGACCGTGGCATAAGAGAAGACATGGTTTTGTCGTGCCAGTCATTAAAACTGCAACTTTCTTTCACCGCATCGAGGAAAGGCGAGAAATACCGAAACAGACTTCTACTTCCGATTCGAGAGATACGCAAATTGACCGGTGAACCGGGGTATGTGTGGCGGGCGCTGAAGTAATGAAAGTATCGACAAGTTTGCGTGCCCCTCACTATTGTGATTATGGTCAATTCCCGGGTTCTCTTAACTTGTAGGTATGCGCTGTGTCTGTGGTATCGCCGTGATGGTTCTTAAAAGTTTGGGGAAGAAACATGCTGGCCGGTCCCACTTTACTCCAGCCTCCGCCCTTCTCAGCCAATCGCTGAAGGACTTTCTCCTCTGCCCTAACAGAGCTTCAAAGCCGATCGGCGCACAACTGGAATTAATCCGGGGCCGCAAAATCGACGTTTTTTCTCGGGTTTGCATACTACCCTTTCGCCCACCTCGACGACGAAGCAACACCTCACCCCTCCTCACGTTCAGGTCCAAACGCAAAGATGCGCTACATCCACAGTGAGGAGACCCTCGAGGTCCCGGAGAACGGTACGTTTGCCAATTTGCATCCCGGTGTGCCGCAAGAAGAACCTGGAAAGAAAGACCGCCTGTGACCCGCGATCGACGACCGACACCGACCAAAGTGCACCGAGGAGGACGCGAGCGGGCATTGGGGGCTGGGTTCTCGGGGGGGGAATATGCGTGGTGGTTTTGGGGCAATTGCGAAATGGCTAGTTGCTGACCCATTGTTCCGCTTATAGTCAAGGTCACGATTAAGGCGAGGCTCGTTACGGTCGAGGGCCCCCGCGGCAAGCTCGTCAAGGACCTGGGCCACATCGCCGTCAGCTTCTCGGCTATCAAGAAGAACGTGATCGGCCTCGAGATCCACCATGGCGTCCGCAAGAACGTTGCTGCCCTCCGCACCGTCCGGACCCTCATCAACAACATGATCATCGGCGTGACCAAGGGCTTCAAGTACAAGATGCGTTACGTCTACGCCCATTTTCCCATCAACGTCAACCTGGAGCAGAACTCCGAGACGGGCAACTGGGAGGTCGAGATCCGGTACGTAACAATGGACGAATATCGGGGCGACCAGGGGCCGGCTTTGAAGAGGGACGAAGGGCCTGGACAAGCCGGGTTATGGCCAGACGCGGAAACAGGACAAGGACTGATTTGAATGTGCTACAGTAACTTCATCGGCGAGAAGATCGTCCGGAACGTCGTGATGCAGCCCGGTGTCGAAGTGGAGGTCTCGAAGGCGCAGAAGGATGAGCTGGTCCTCCACGGTAACTCGCTCGAGGCCGTCTCGCAAAGCGCTGCGGACATCCAGCAGATTTGCAGAGTGCGGAACAAGGATATCCGGAAGGTTCGTCCAATACACAAAATCGCGGGGCACCGACACCCGGCATCTCCCACACCACGGGCGAGGATAACGAGGCTAACACGCGACACAGTTCTTGGACGGCATCTACGTCTCGGAGAAGGGCAACGTGGTTGAGGAGTGATGGACATGCAGCCATGGGTTTCTTTGTGCTTTATGGGTCTCAACCGGAGTGGCAAGGGGTCAATGGGCATTTGCATGTTTTGTAGCGTAAAAATCGCTACTGCAAAATGGGCAACCTTCTGAACCACAAGTGCTGGGGGGGTGCACGCGCCAATACCCGCCGTCCTCGGGGTGCCTCGCTCTGCAGAGCTAATGATGACGAATCCCCGGCCCGCTGCGGCTACAGGCTTGTCTTGCTTGGACTGGTGGTTCAGTTTTTGGGCGAAGCGATCAGTTGATATACCTTTGATACCTCGATACCTCAAAGCTACTGCCGCATGGGGATACACAAATGCACATGAGAACGACACAATGTTGACAGATGGCTCGTATTATGGAAGCACCTCGAGGGTCATGATATGATATCTCGTCGCCGACTCCCCAGCTCGTCAACCATCTCTCATCAAAAGCCCGCCTCAGCCATCCGGCTATGTAAATGCTCTCGTTGACTAGACCCCCCCTCATCCTCATATCCTGCATCATCTCTTCATTCATGTTTCATCTTTCATCCTTCATCATCAGCGCTCATGCTGCACCGCTATCTCTTGCTCTAGGAGTCAGAAATCCTCCCATCATCTTATGTATCTACCGTGAACTCCGTAAAACGCCATCCGAAAAAGGGGGGGGGGAGATGTCCCTCTCAAAACATATATACTGGGGGAGAGGTAAAAAGCATGTACTCGTGAAGAGTGTTGTGTGTGTGTGTGTGTCTGTGTGGTGTGTGTTGGGAAATTACAGAGGGCGATATATTTGTCGCTGTCGTTGTTGTCGTCTGCCTTCAAGCCTTTAGGTATGAAGGCAAATGGGAAGAAGGTGGTTTAAGTTTTTTTTTTTTAGTTTTTTCATCATGGCCTCGGCGACCGTTGCGATCGTACTGATGGTCCTCTCGACCTCGACACGCGGGTGCGGGTGTGTGTCGTCCGGGTCACCCTGCTCGGCGCCCGGCTGTTCCGCGAGTGACGGGTTCGTCTGTCGCTGCTTCTTGAGCCTGTTTGGTTGATTGCGCGTTAGTCAAACTGTATCATCTCTCTCTCTCTCTCTCGTCCTCGGATGATGGGGGTTACTCACTTGGACTCGTGGCGGTGTAGGAATCCGACCAGTAGCTGCTAGCGACGTCGCTGCGGGTCTTGGCCGGAGCGGCCTTCTTCTTATGATCCCTCCTCAACCCCAGCAGCAAGGCCAGCGTACCCAACGCGGCGCCCATGCCCAGCAGACCGGCGCCCTTGCTCTTCTCCTTGCGGGCGCTGGCCGAGGCCGGACGCCCACCGTACCAGGAGCCGTGGTTGTCGCGGTGGGTGTGGGAGGAGCCGCGGCGCTCGTAGCGCTCCTCCTCGATGACCGTCTCCGTCTTCTTCTTGCGGCCGCCGATGCCCAGCAGAGCCAGCAGGCCGTGCCACAGGCCACGCACCACGCAGCACGCGCAGATGAGCAGCAGCAACGCCACGCCCGCGATCGTGCCGATGACGATGCCCGCGATCGCCCCGCCGCTCAGCCCGCCCGCCGTGCCCCCCGGGTTCACCGCGCCGGTGCTGGTGGCGGCCCCCGCGGCCGTGTCAGTGTTGGTGGTGGTCGCGGTGCCGCTGGTTACGCGGTAGGGCGCGCTGAAGGCCGTTGTGAGGGATTTGCGCTCCGGTGCCGGTCGGGGCCGGGCCGGGATCGGGACCGGGGCCGGGGATGTTCGCCATGCACTGTCCCTTGTAGGCGCAATATTGCCAGCTGGCGCAGCAGATGTTCCCGCAGGCAATCTGGCCCGAGCCCTCGGGTGGGACGCAGTCGCCGGTGCCGGGCGGGGCGGTCGCGGCCGGGACGAAGGAGTTGTAGGTCTTGGTGAAGGTCTGCGTCAGGGTCCATGTGGTCGTGTACCGAGCCCAGCCGCCGCCTGCGTCCGAGGAGCAGCCGGCAATGCCGTTGGCGGTGTAGCATTGGGTTCCCTCTTCGCAGCAGAACATGTTGTTGTAGCCGCAGTATTGGTTGCATTGGCGGGGCATGAGATAGCCGTAGCCCGCTGCGTGCAGGTCATCTTTCGGGAAAGGGTGGGCCGCAGCGTCGTGCGCAAAGCTTGCGAACAATAGCCATAGCGCCGAGCTGATGCCCAGGAGTGATGGCCGGGGCGCCATGTTTGGTGAGAATCGGGACGGGGCAATGCCCGGAGCTTAGACCCGGCGGTTTGTGGAGACCGACACGGTGCGCCGGCGGTCTGGCTCCCGGTCGGGGCGGGGCGGCGGAGCGGGGTGTTGAAAGCCGGCGAGGAATGTTAAAAAAAGTGTTGGCAAAAATGCTGGCTGTCGTTGCACTCTGTACTTGTTGTTTGTCCCTCTTCGACCGGTACCTGATGATCCCCAACTCGTCAAATTGGCGTTTCGGTCCGACCCGTGGAATGTGTTTTGGGTTGTTGGAACGCAGAGCTGCAGGCGATTCGCGAAAATGAGAGAGGGCGAATGAATGTCTGAGCTGCTGGGGTGAAAATGAGCGATTGGAGTCGCGAAATGCGAACCGCTCGTCCCAGGGCTCGATTGTTGTCGAGCAAAATGCAGGGCAAAGTTTCTGGACTCAGGAGAAAAAGTAAAGGGAAAATGGGGCGGGGGATTCTGCATGGGCGGGATTTATTGCAACCAAGGTTTAGTTTATGGCTGGTACGGTGAAGCTTGCTGGTCAGGCGCAATTGGTGTCCCCAACCTCCTCCAAAAGTTGACGACACTTGATGCGCCCAACCTCTCGCATTTCACGCCTTTTTTCACTCCCTCCACTGCCCCGCGACAACCCGTCACAACCAGCAAACCCCTGTTTGGCCATTGATCAAAAGTTCCAATTCACCATCAAGATGGGACCCTTCCTCCTGTTCCTTTCTGAATCAATCTCGTTCCTGACGCTAGAATGCCGCTTGATCAGATGTCGATTGAGTGGCTCGACTAAGTGGTCCAACCCTGGTAATTCTGTTGATGCAGCTCAGTGTGCTGCATGACGGGACGGGCACCGTCTGAGTTGGCATGCTGCAGGTCGCTGTCATACCCGAACCATGCTAACTTGTCTGGCCCTTTCGGAGCATGACACTCTCTATTGACAGCCAGCAACAGCCTCACAGCTCTCTCCCCTCCAGGCTCATTGCCCCGCCATTGCCGTGGTTTTGTGGCTGCCGGCTGGATCTTATCGACACGGATCCTTGTCGTTTCGTTTCTCCCCTGCCGCTCAGCCAAGCCAATCCTCGTCCTTCGCACCAAAGCCTACCGCCTTGGCGGACACCCCTGTCAATACGAGCTTGGTCAAACGCATCATGGTCGAAGTGCACCACCCTCTGGTCAAAAAAGCCGAACTCGAAGGGCGAGAAAAGAGAATCAAAAAAAAGAGAAAAAATGATAAATATCGAGATAAAGAAGAGATAAAGAAAACCGAGCAAAATAAATCAAATAAAAGAAACGGTGCCAAATAAAAACCCGACTTTGGGATTCCGAACGGGTTTCTTTTTGTCGAAGGTTTCGGCGGCATCTACACTTAGAGTTCGGCTTTTTTTGGCCAGAGAGCGTGCACGAAGAAGTTGGTCGCTGGGGGTGGAGAGTGAATGGCGCGCCATGCTGCTTCGTAAAAAACACCGTCATGACATAGGTAATACCGAACTGGCATGACATGACGGGAGCCATTTCAAGCATTTTGCCCAATTTCTCGGCCGCCATTGTCCCAAAACCATCGAAATAAATTAGTTAGGTAACCAGTTCACTCGTTACAGAGTTCCAGGTTGCAGCTGACAATGGACTGTCGCCGCCGCAGCAGGAAGCTGCAGGGCCCCGCTCACTGTGCAGTTACGTAACTGGGGTTGGCCGCCTTGCTCGACCCATGGAAGCCAGGGTTGGTTAGCTACCAGAGACTCCAACATCCAACAGGACTACAACATCCGAAGCTATCTTGAGCCTCATAATCGAGACCAGAAGCTTGTTTGCGCCGCCATGTTACTAGACCCGCCGCCGTATCTGGCATCGCTGCAAGGCAACGTCCGCCAGCGACTGATTCCGTGGGATGGCGCCGTGCGCGCAGGTTCCCTGACCGAAGACCAACTCGCCCGCATCCGCGCCGTCGACAAGGTCAAGCGAGATGTGCGCATACAAATCGTCGAGGCCGACTTGGATGGTTACCGCACACTATTCGTTGGAGAGCCAGGGAAGAAGAGCGTCCTCGAATCTGCCGCCAAGAGACAAGACGTAGTGCAGAACATCCTCGTCCTCTTGAGCGATCTGCTCGACTGTACGCCGCTCCGTTGCCCTATTGCCTACCTGACCTTAACAGCTGTCGCAATCAACTAACCCGTGGATTGAAGGCGTACCTGCGCTATCCAAAGCTATCATTCAGACTGGCGACCCCTACCGACATTTCCTTCCGCTCCTCGCGCACTCGTCCAACACCGAAGACCCGATTCCGCTCCTTACCTCGACCGTGCTCGTCAAGCTCATGGCTGGGTCTCGAGACGAGTCACCCGCGACGGTTGGCAAGGCGTTGCCCGTCATCTTCAGCTACCTATCGTCCCTGACTAAGATTTCGGACGCTGGGCTTCAGGACATTGGCGTGCAAGAGTACTCGTCTCTGCTCTACGGGCGGGCGACGAGGCAGCAGTTTTGGAAGCAGCGGAGCGAAACAGTCATCTCTCTTATCGAGATCCTTCCGAGCGGCGGCCGGCGTTGGTAACAGCGACGCTTTCGGCTAGCCTTTGGAGCGGTGCTACGGGGACGGTGAGGAGCGGGTTCGAAGGGTTCGCTCAGTGGCGGGGTTGGCCTCCAACTCTCTACGGGGTGCTGCTCGTGATGTGGCAGCTCAGTTTCGAGGACGAGGACATTGGCGACGACTTCAACGAGTA
>NT_165977.1:2102842-2105945 GCF_000143365.1 Chaetomium globosum CBS 148.51
ATGCAGCCCGGTGTCGAAGTGGAGGTCTCGAAAGCGCAGAAAGCATGAGCTGGTCCTCCACGGTAACTCGCTCGAGGCCGTCTCGCAAAAGCGCTGCGGACATCCAGCAGATTTGCAGAGTGCGGAAACAAGATATCCGGAAGGTTCGTCCAATACACAAAAATCGCGGGGCACCGACACCCGGCATCTCCCACACCACGGGGCGAGGATAACGAGGCTAACACGCGACACAGTTCTTGGACGGCATCTACGTCTCGGAGAAGGGCAACGTGGTTGAGGAGTGATGGACATGCAGCCATGGGTTTCTTTGTGCTTTATGGGTCTCAACCGGAGTGGCAAGGGGTCAATGGGCATTTGCATGTTTTGTAGCGTAAAAATCGCTACTGCAAAATGGGCAACCTTCTGAACCACAAGTGCTGGGGGGGTGCACGCGCCAATACCCGCCGTCCTCGCCCGGCTGCCCGCCCTCCTCCAGAACCTCAAGACGCGCCAGTTCGCCGACCCCGACCTGCGGGAGGACATGGACAAACTGCGCGAGCTGCTGGACGAGTACACCAAAACCAAAACTACCTTCGACGAGTACGTCGGGGAGCTCAACTCGGGCCACCTGCGGTGGTCGCCGCCGCACCGCAACACGGTGTTCTGGGCGGAGAACGCGCGCAAGATCCTCGAGTTCGAGAACGGCGCGCTGGTGCGCCGCCTCGCCGACATCATGCAGAAGCCCTGGGACCACGACCAGGCCGTGCTCGCCATCGCCTGCAACGACGTCGGCTGCCTCGTCCGCGAGGTCCCCGAGAAGCGCGGGCAGCTCGAGCGCCTCGGCCTTAAGACCCGCGTCATGGCGCTCATGGCCGAGCAGGACGAGAATGTCCGCTGGGAGAGTCTGCGTGCTCTCGGTGGATGGCTGCAGTACAGCTTTGATAGTACCAAGTAGTCTGTCTGTATGTCGGTCTGTTGGGGCATGAGGAGGGGGGTGGGTTTAGCATGGTGGTGGGTTAGAGCATTTTTTTGTTTTTGTTCTTGTTTTGGCGAAGGCATGTTAATTACCTATGTTAGGTACATGTTGAAGACGGTGATCTGGCATCCGGAATGGCACTTAGACTGGCTCGAGTTCTGTTGGTTGTACCTTGATACTTGAATACATGTGGTGTATGCTCGATTTGGCTCTCTGTGCATCGTGTAACAGACAGAGTTACCTATATTTAGAATTATGAAACCGACCGATAGAAACATCAGTCAATTTTAAGAAAGTACCTCTCGTTACGGTTTCATCACTCGATATCTCCATGAGCCGTGTTTGTTACCCCTCTCTTGGCTGGCAAACCCCGTGATTCCTATCTTATCGGAGCTTCCCTTAACTCTACCTAAGTAGTGCCTTTGACATCATCGAGAACTTACCCACATGGTACTCGAAGTGTATCGGGGCGCACAGTCCATTGTCATCGCACACTGACTAGTCCTCATTACTCGCCCTCGGCTATCTCGTCTCAAGCATCCTCTTTGAAACTTATTCAAGGTGGCCACGATGGTGAAGAGGGTACGACTAGTTACCGAGGAGTGACAAACAACCTCACTGACACTTGTTTTCTTTCTCAATATCAGGTTTACTTCCTTGCCCATGGGGGCATGGTACAAGGCGAGTGCTGTTTATTTATATTCTTCTCATATCATTGACTGAACCTGGATATGAGATACTTCTTGAGCCCCTTGTGGACACAAGCTAACTCGACATGAACTCAGGGGTTGGTTTCCGGTGCGTACTTCCGTTGTTAAACCATACCCATAATCAAGCCAACACGTTGCTTGGATCATCAAAGCTTTCCACTTAACTTCTCCCCTTTCCTACCATCCGCTAACCCTCGCCAGCCAGTTCACCTACCACCGAGCCATCGAGCAGGATCTCACCGGTTGGGTGCGTAACACCGACAACAACAAGGTACACAACGCCCATACTTACCAAACAAATAGATTACAAGCAGTTAAAGAAAGAAGCATCTCACACCTTATGAAAACCCCAGGTCGAGGGTGAAGCCCAAGGCGAGGAAGACGCCATCACGGAGTTCCTGAACCACCTCAACAACGGGCCGCGGCACTCACGGGTTGTCCGGCTGGACAAGGAGGACAAGGAGGTGGTGGACGGCGAGGTCGAGTTTGAGATTAGGCATTGAGCTAGCGACTGGAGTTGGGGGGTGTTGTGTGCATAGGTGTCGGGTCTACCAAATAGCTGTGGATGGTTGGAGTACGGATGGATGAGGGTATGAGGGTATGAGAGCAATGGAGATTCAAGACGGGCACAGAACAGCAACCATGACCATGAATGACCGAAAAAAATCGCTCATATAACCCTGCTTCAGGGGCCTATGCGCCAGTGACGCAGCCCCCTAACCATCCATCTGCTAAGTAACCAGTAAATAACCTCCATCCATCATCAAGCATTACCGACCACCCCTCAGCCAGCACCAACTACCCACCCCACCCATCACCGCCATCATCACCACATAACACAGCAAGCATCATCCCGCATTCATTATCCCATCATCATACCCCCCAATCCTCAAAGAACCACCCCATCTCATCCCATCCCACCCCACCCCACCCAATCAACCTCACAAACCCAAATCAAGCAAACGTCATCTTAATCTCCTTCTCCCCCCTCCCAAACTCCTCATCCTCATCCGCCCACGGATCCGCCAACGTGATATTCGGCACCGTCTGCGCCGACCTCATCTCCGGCCTCGCAACACCACCCCCACCCCCACTGACACCACCACTAAACCCCGACAACCCCCCAACCGAAGCCGCCGTCGTCGACGACGGCGACGACACTTTCGGCCTGTGATCACCGTGGTCGTCGTCATCAAAGCTCGTGTCAAACGTCATCTGGACGCCGTCGTCGGCGTCGTTGTAGTCGTGGTGGAGACTGCTGGAGGAATAGCCGTAGCCGTAGGCGTGGTAGGGGCTGTGGAAGTTGTTGTTGTTGCTGCGGTCGGTGTTGGTGGTGGGGGAAGGTGGGAGTGCGGGCGCGGGAAGGGGTTGGTTCGTGGGAGGAGTGGCGTTCGTACATGGTAGGGCGGTGCTGCTGCTGCTGTTGTTGTTGAGGAGG
>NT_165977.1:2106045-2142342 GCF_000143365.1 Chaetomium globosum CBS 148.51
GTATGGATTTTGCGAGCGAGGAGAGAGTTGCGCTGGAGCTCAGGTCGAGTTTGATGGGCGAGGAGGGTGCTCTTAATTTCGCGCACCTGGAGCAGCTCCTCGTCGATGTCTCCGTCCTTTCGGTTGTTGTTTTCCTTGGCGATCTCGGCGCGGATGGCGTCGACGTCGAACAGTACGCCGTGGTTGTTCCCCTCCTTGTCCTCCGTTTTACTACCAGCGCCGGCCTTTGATTCCTCGTACAGTTCCCACTCTTGTTTTTGTGGCGCCTTTTTCCGCTTGAAGAAGCCGAACGCGCCACCCTTGGTCCCCTTCCCTTCATTCTCTAGCTCTCGGCGTGCCTCTTCGATCTCGCTGATCAACTCGCGCTGCCGCTCCTCGTAGTTATCCGGGTCGGGGTCTTCCATTTCTGTGAACTCATCACTTTCGACTAGCCAGCCGCACTCCCGCATGAGACGTGGCATGGCCGTTCGGTAATTCATGTGCCCGACGACAAACTCGGAGACATCCATGTTCTCGATTCCGGGAACATCTTCAATGGGAGCCAAGCCAGCGACGCGTCTTATACCGCCGTTGGTCAAACGGAACAGGTACCCGAGGATCCAGTCGCTGCGGTTGTAGCCGTTGACGAACCGCCCAGACACCACAGCGCGGGCGCGCAGGTACTCGTCCCTCTTGACAACGACAGGGCTGCCGAAAAGATAAACGTTCTGGACAAGACCAAAAGCGCCCTTTTTAGCTAGTTCCTGGAGGCAGGAGAAGATGACCCGGCTGCCGAGCGAGTACCCAACAAGGGTGACTGGTCGAGTGCCCAGGTTGCGGTCGATGAGCGAGTCTGCCAAAATCAAACCGGCCATGGTGGCACGGTCGAGGGAGACGGCCCAGGGGTTGTCAATTAGATAGGAGAGTTTGGTGAGTACGACGGGCACCTGAAGTGCCGCCATCAAGGTGATGAGAATAGTGTTCCCCAGGACCTGTTGAAGGCCTTGCGTGAGAGCCTAATGACGGTTAGACAATGGTCAGCTGCTATGGTTGTTTCTCGACTACAAATTAGGGGCTCACCTCAGTCGCAAGAATGTTGATGGTGTCTCCCATACTAGTAAGCATTTCGGGCTCCCAGAGCACCGAGTAGATGTCACCCATGACTGGGTCGACTGTGCTGAAAGGCAGGCGAACGTCGTCGACCTTGCCTGTCATCCATCCCGATACGGTAACAATTAGGTTCACACGTTTGTTGTTGTGCAGTGGCCGGTACTCGAAGGTTTTGACGGAACCTGTCCGCCTGTTGGCGGCTCGGACGCCGATGATGCCACCTGACGCTGCCGCGCTCGAGGTGATGATAGCGGCGCCTCCAGCACCCGCAAGGAAACCACCGGTGCCACCGACGCCTATTGTTGTAAAACCGGCCGCTAGGCCGAGGCCAATTACGGGAGCGAGCAAGCCGGCAGAGAGACCGATCACCAATCCGCCACCCACTGTGGCGAGCCCCATCATGAGGTAGCGTCTCTTGAGAGCCAGCTTCCGACGGTTTTCCATATGTTCGTCCTCGTTCCAATTCTCCGTCTCGGCGTTTGCCTGCATCTCTAATGCGTCCGTAACTTTCTTTTCAAACCGGCAGATGTCAAGCCAAGTTATCTCTAGATCATTGGCGACTTTCTCCAGCAACAACCTCGACCTTGCATCATAGATGGAATCCGCGATGAGCACCAGAAACAGATCACACAAAACGGTCCAGCGGATGTCTATATCGATCTTCTGCGTGGTGGGTAATTGCGACGGCGTCCTCACTGGGGCCGTGAGCTCCACGTCGTCGTCTGCCGAGTAGGGCGGTGGCGGTTCGGCAGCTTGCTCCGGGGCTGGACTCATGACAGAAGAAGGCCGAGACGGCCTTGGACTGGAAACGGACGACCTTGCGTCCTTCTCGGCAGCCATAGGGTTTCGCACACGGGCGTTCGCCATCAAGACGGGAGTGAGATCCTGGGGCATCACGCCATGCGAACTCAGCTGCTCAATCATGACCTGCTCGGCGGCGCTGATGTCCATGTGGGAATAGAGCCTGATCATCATCTTCTGGCTCCACATTTTCATGTTCTCGGCCGCTACCGTCACTTGCTTCTTGGATTTGGCCGATTGGACGAGCGCTTCGGCGTCCTTTAGCATGGACGACAGTTCTAGTCTCGTCAGGCCCACGTAGGCGACCCTCTGCCCCTCAGTCAGGAGCTCCTTGGTCGCCTGTAGCTGGCTCACGGCGTCACGCTGCGTGTCGTCGTCGTCCATCACGCCCGTACTTGTACCGCCGCCTGCATCCTTGAATAGATATTGGGTGTGCTCGTCCATGCTAGTCGCAGACTCGGCATCGTCGTCCAGCAGCACCTTTGTGTACCCCTTCCCAGCGCCTCCAAGTCCGGAATAGCCATATGTTTCATCTTCATCCTCAACATACTCCTTTGCGATCAACTTGTTGTCATCATCGTAAATGTCGTATGGGGCATATGCGGGCATGGTCTGCCACTCATCGGCCTCGTCTTCTTTCTTTTCGGGCTCGTTCGAGGTGAGCTGCTGGTGCGAAAACTCGGACACGCCGCCCGCTGCGCTCATCCTTTTGCTCGCATCCTGCTTTTGGTCGGCCGTTACTGGCTCTGATTTCTTGGCTTCAGAAACGGCCTGGTCTTCGAGTTTCCCAGGCTTGGCGTCGACCTCGGGGGCCGCCGCGGGTTGCGGTTGTGGGTTGGCATCGCCCGGTGTGGTATTCACAGGTTGCCCTTGACCCTGCGGTGGTGATGGGCTGGTTTTCTCTGTGACGGTACGCTCTCCCGGGGGCATAGCCGCAGATACCCGAGATGCACCCGCAGTCTCATTGTCGTTGCGGGAGGCGGCATCTTTTGGGTTTTTGTCACTGCCCGCCTCCGCTTCTTTCCTTGTATCTCCCAATTCCCTACTACTGGGCGCTCCTCCGGCGGGCTTCGCGACTTGCTTCCCATCGTTTCCGGTGTCGGCCTTTGTTGTCGGGCGAGGCCCCTCAGTGGTGCCCGACGTCTCCTCCCTGTTGGTGGGCGGCGTGTACTTCCGTATCGGGAGACCGAAGTCGTCGTACTCGACGGTCATGTTGACAGCGGGTTTGGGCTCTGGCTTCGGGCTCATGGCGGGCGCCGGGGCGCGCGGGACATGTTTAGTCGCAATCGAAGTATTCGTAGTGGGGGGTTGGTCACTGCCGGCCGAGGCCCCGTCAACGCCCGGCATAGCTAATTCGTTCTTTTTTACTCGAGATGGATGCCGAGCGTTGTGGCAGAGAGCTGATCGGGAAAGACGCGGGGCCGGGCGGCAGAACGATCAGTGCTTGCCAAAGCAAAGCGGTGGTTTTGTTTCAAAGAGTGGACGTGAGCGAGCGGGTGATTCCCCCTGGCTTGGAGTCTCTCCCTGGTTTTAGTGGCCCCTCGCAGCTTATCAAACACGCGGCCACGCCAGCAAGACAGGGGTCTCTTAAGGCACAATCCTGCTGTTTCTCCTGCTGACTGAAGGGAATATCAGCATCTTCGAAATACGTGATATGCTCATCACCGGAATGAAGTGCAATAACCCGTTCGGCTTGCGTTACATATCTCATCTTAAAAAAGATACACTTTCGTAACCGATTGTTACTGTCGCCGTTGGGGAATTCCAGGGGGGTGCTGCTTGGCATGCCCGATATGGAACACAATTGCGACCCACAGTGGCCGGAGGTGGGGGTCGGTGCCCAGCTTCCAACGGCATCAGCTCCGGGTCCACAGGTGTGAGCATGAAAGAGGCGGCACTAAAGACAATGAAGACAAGGTTTTCTAAGAATTTGGGTGTAAACAGCCTCCTGCCATAGAAATCATAAAGCTAGTTTTATTACAAATGAATCCTTTTGGTCCGGTGCACTGCAGGAGTTAAAACATGGCCTATGTCGCCCATAGCGCCGGGATATCTCGATTTCCATCGCAAGCTCACGCTTCCGCAGCCTCAACCGAGGCTGGCGCCGCCTGTACCGCTTGTTCAGTATCACCGCCCTCGCCACCACCCCCACCACTACCCTGAGCACTGCTGGCTTTCTTGCGTCTCTTCCTCTTGGCTTTCGTCTCTGTCGGGGCCTCTTCTGCGGGCATCGCCGGTTTCCTGGGCTTTTGGTCTGCCTCTGACGCCTTCTTCGCCTTCTTGACCGCTAGTGGGTTAGGTTCTTTGCGGCCGTACTGCTTCTTCTTCTTCTTTTGCTTTTCCTCCCCACCGATTTCCCTGGGGCGGGCGGCACCTTCGGCACGACCACCCTCACCCTCGTCTTCACTGCCGGATTGCTCTTCACCAGATTCGTCTTCACCCCTCTTTCTCTTCCGGGGCTGCCTCACGATGCCCTCCAAAAACCTGTGCCGCTTGTTAGTTGTGTTCCCGCCTGAAAATAGTTAGTTGCAAGGGAGGACGTACTTGACACGTTCTTCCCGTTCCCTGACCCGTGCCGACGATGAAGACATGGGCTCCAGGATCTGGCGGACTCGTTAGTCACAGCTACCAAATGCATGCAAACAGCTCCAAACTTGCCATGACACTCCTCCGCACATACATGAGCGGCGTGGGCACCACCGACCGTAACCTATCCCGCTACAACCCCCAATGTCAGCCACGGATCAACAACAAAAGAAAATCCAGGAAAGATAAACAAAACATACCAGCAACTCATCCTGCGTCACCACCACATATCGAAACTTGTTCTCCCCCTTCCCCTTCGGATCCACAACCGAGAGCATACACTCCCGCTCCGGCAGCGCGTCCTGGTCCACTAGATGGCCGCACCGCCGTCTCTCAAACGTCTTTGCCCGCTCAATAGCAGCAGCGACATTCTGATCCCGATTCGGCCCCACATTCTTTGCATACAGCGCCCTCTGTCACAGCATATCAGCACCCTATCATAACCAAACAAACCCCACAAGGCGTTCAAAAAAACGTACAATACAGCACTGCGTAATCATGGGCTTCACCCCCTTCGTCGACAGCGTCTTCTCAAACAGGCTGACCAAGTCGAGCTTGGTGGTGTCGAGGACGACGTCGCTGGTCATGAGCAGCTGGTAGGGCTGGCGGAAGCCGAGCTGCTCAAAGGAGCGCATGAGCTTCTTGTACTGCTTGGTGCGCTTGCCCATTTTGAAGGCAGGCGGGGGCCGTTAAGGCCGGGTTGAGCTGGTTGGGGGGTTTGGGGAGAGGTGAATGAGTTTTGGTTGCGCTTTAGATTCCGGGGTTTTGTGGTGGGATAATGGTGGAGTTTTTGTCGGCGGAAATGAATGGGTGTTTTGGGTGGTGATGAGAAGATCGGTGACCTCTCACGGTGTTGTTGAGAAGCCGAAAAAATTCCAGAAGGCATGCCCCACCAATGCTGCAGCTCCCGCAGGCCAAGCTTTCGTCCAGCCGCTCGCCCCACCACCCTAACGGGCTGTCGACCCGTTCCCCCTATGGACAAAATAAACCGAACTCCAAGTGTCCATGCTTGTAGATGCCGGCGAAAGCCCAAAGTCTAGAGGTAGTTTTTATTTTGCTGGCATTCTTTTCTTTAATTTCTTCTCGGTTTACTTTACCCTTTTTTCCTTATCTCTTTCTATCTTCTTAGCTTTCTTTCCTATTTCTTTTGCGGGTTTTTGCCTCCTTGGCTCTCCTTTCAAGTTCGGCTTTTTTGGCCAGAGGGTGCCGTTTTCAATGCAGGCATTCCATTGCAACGCGGTTAAAGTTACGTGATCGTTAGCTTCGAGATCAGAAGATCAGAAGAGCATGCCATTGAACAAAAGTATAAACTCCTAAGTTCTAGTAATCAGTCCCTCGGAACTATTGCAAGCAAGCACCTGGCTCCCATTTCCAAGATATGATTGATTGTTCAGGTACCATAGGTAGCCAACATCATGCAGTGTAGCAAAACCAAATTAAGAAACGGCAGTATCTGTGAATATCCCTGATTATCCCCAAGCCAAGTAGGGAACCGTTTAGTTAGTCCCATTCTACCCTCCACCCCAACGCCCAGCACAACGATACTTACCATATTACTTAGGTGACCGGCCATTAACACCTCCCCACCATCCTCTCCTTGTGTTCGTTTACCCCGAGCCATTCCTCTTACAAATCGCAGCCACGACGCTAATATCGTCCAGTTTGCCTGCGTCAGTTAGCCCGAGTCCCCAAAACCAACAATGATCAAAACCAAAGGACCACTGTTACTCACCGCCGCCACTAGCCAGCCCCTCCTCAATGGCATGTTCCATAAAGGGGCTCTCAGCAAACGGATCCACCGCAATGACCCTTGCCGCCTCCTTCAACTCCTCAGCCACGAAACCCATACCACTATCATCACCATCACCAGGCAACCCCACCCCCGGCGTCGCAACAGCCCCATCCCCACCAGCACCAGCAGCGGACGGCGCGCTGTGCCCCCCACCAGCCCTCCACCTCTCCAGCGCATCACACACCGTCGCCACAATCTCATGCGCCCATAGGTTATCAATGACCCCATCCGACATGGCGAGGACGACGTCGCCCTCGCGCAGGGCGACCTCATCGACGACGGCGCTCCCGCGCGGCGTGTCCGGGCTGTTGGTGCCCAGCTGCCGCGGGCAGTCAAACCAGTGCCACTGTTCTGTGGATTTGTACACCGTTTGTCGTGTGGAGGGGCGGATGACCATTACTTGGGAGTCCCCGAGGTTCGTGACGTGGAGGATGGGTTCGAACGCGTCGGCGTCGGTGTCGATGTTGCGCTGTTCGTTTGGGTCTGGGTCGTTGGCGGGGTTGTTGTTGGGGGTTGGGAATTTGGTGACGCGGCGGTAGTGCAGCTGCGCGCCGGCTACTGTCGTCGTGCCCTGCCAGTCGTTGGGCGGGCCCGTCGCCTCAATGGTCTGCTCGTATGCGCGCTGCAGGTCGCCGACCGGGTCGGGCCGGTAAGAGGCACCCTGGCGGGCGGCGTCTTCGAACACGGCGGTTGCCCAGAAGTGGAGGATTAGCCGCGCCCATAGCCTGTGAATTGGTTGCCGGTCAGCACGGTGCGTCCCGTAACACCCTACCGACCCAGCAGGTGAGTGATATGCACGAGGGGGTTTAGTTACCCAGCATGGCCCCTCGGTCGCGCACTCCACGCGCCCACGCCGTCATTAGCGCAGATGAAGTAGTCGCTCGCGAACACGGCGTCATCGCCGTTGGTATACCCCTGTATCAGGTGGCCATCGACATACGCCCTGCGTCGGTCCCTGCTCCGGTCGTGTGTGCTGAGCGGGTCGCTGAACGAACCCGACGGCGGGGAGAGATACGGCGGGGGAAACGGGCGCGGGGTGCGCTTCGCAAAGAGGGCGATGCCGGTGTCGAAGCGGAAGGGGAGGTTCGAGAAGACGGACGGGTCGAGTTTGCCCTCTTCATCCAGGGGTGGGTACGTGACCGGTGATGGGTCTGTGGGCGGGACTAGTGATGACGACTCCGTGGGTGGGATTGATGATGACAGGTCTTGTGACAACGGCGTTGTCAGGGATATCTGGCGTTTCTGCGGCGGCAGCACCTCGTCTTTCGGCCATCGTGGGCGGCTGCACCATGACGCCGTCGATCGAGGGGACGAGACATGGGGCGAGACGGCGATCGTTCGCCGCAATCGTGCATGTGAAGCTTGGGTTGGCAATCGGACAGCTAATCTTCTCATTCCAGCGGCGCGCGCGCGACCTGATGGGCCGTAGCGCTGGCGGACAGCATTCGAAAAAGGGTTGTCGGAAGTGCTTTGTGAGTTTGTTGAATGTATTGGGCAGATAGAGGGGGAGCTTGGCTGGGTAGGCAGTGGATTGGGTGCTTGGTGTCTTATCGTCCGACCCCGGGGCCCGGAGAGTCCGCTGCCAATGGGGTGGGTTCGGGTTCGTTGGCCTGTGATGTGGATTCATTCTTGTGACGAATGACTCGAGCTTCGCCACCTCATTAAGCTCAAGCTTTGAATGAGATACTGTGTAGAAAACCGAAGAGAGCTCAGGTTGGGAAAATAGACTTATAACATCACCAGAACCCCCGCCACGCTGAATTTGCTATGCTATGCTAGATCCTCGGCCAACTATGCAACCAATCTAAAACACAAAACAACAAAAGCGCAGCTTGTAGGTAGTTACAATATAAAACAAGATTCAGAAAACCCCGTGCCGACAGTCTGATATCGCCGGCTCATCTACCGAGCACATCTAAGATCAAACAAAACACAATTCAAAGATATCCGGGACATATCCAGCCCCGCAAAGCTTCCAACGTAACCTCAAGGAAATGCCGCTCGAGCAGTGGTCTAAGTCAAAGCCTCAACTCCATCACCATCTATCCAGACCTGCCCCAAGACAGGAAGAAAAGCCAGCCCCCCCTATTCCGCATCAACATCACCACCGCGTACGCTCGTCCCTTATATTCGATCCCATTTTAGCATCCAGCTCCTGCTTCATAGTTTCCCACCCATCCATATTCTCAGAGACAAATTCGAACTTCTCTTTTAGATCCTTGACCTTGGCCCCCTTCTAAAAGGCCTGGCCATGGTACTGCATTCGGCCTGGCGTCCCCGGGGTTCCTGGTCGGGGACCCCCAGGCGTTCCGGGGGGCGCATATTGATTTTGCGGCGGCAGTTGGTACGCCGGTGACTGTGGACGCCCTCCTTGCATGCCGAAGCCCATGTTAGGCGACGGCATCATGGGCCCCTGGGGACCCTGTCGAGGCGGCATGTTGCCCCCATGCCACCCGCCCTGTCCCGGAGAACCACCGCCGTATGACGCCCCGTGAGGCCCCATCGGAGGCCGCTGTTGTGGTGGCCCCTGCCCGTAGCGCCCCGGGGGGCTCATCATGTTAGGGCCGGGGCTCATGTTGCGGGTGTTCATGCCGGCCATGTTAGGGCCATATGGCGACGGAGCGCCGCCATCCATCATCATGTTTCTGGTCCCCGGCGTTTGCGGGCGAGGCTGCATACCACCGCCCATCATCATGCTGCCGGGGGTTTGAGGGCGGGGTTGACCCTGAGGGCCGTAAGGTGACATGGGGCCGCCCATCATGCTGCCCGGGGTCTGGGGCCGGGGCTGGCCCTGCGGGCCGTAGGAGGGGGACATAGGACCCCCCATCATCATGTTCATATTGCCAGGTGTTTGTGGGCGGGCTAGGCCCTGCTGGGCGGCAAACTGCGCCTGTTGTTGAGCGTACGCAGCCTGTGCCGCTCGCTGGGCATGGCTCTGCTCCCGGTGTCTTTGGTCGATGGCTTGCGCAACTGCGTGCCCACCGAACCCCTGCTTCATTTGCGCTCTCTCGCGTTCTCTGGCGTCGATCGCCCCAACGAGACCGGCTTGCGTTTGCGACGGTCCCTTACTACCGGCAAAGGCGATTAAGGGACTGCCTGTGACCCGTGCAACATGCTCTTGCTCTCGCGCCGAGAGAGACGAAGACAGCTCGCCCGCTGACAGGGCAGCTGCGGTCCCTTGACTGTTAGGGCGTCCGGAGGCGAGAAGGTCGGCAGAGCTGTTACGCGAGTGCAGGAGACCCCCTCGACTGCCAGATCGCTTGTGCGACTCGCCCCCGGACATGGCCGCCGCCGCACCACGGCTGGCCGGTCGCCCGCTGGACAGCAATTCCATCGAACTATGCCGCGAGTGCGATTGGCTAAGTGGGCGCCCAGAAGAGAGCAAGTCGGCCGAGCTGTGTCGAGAATGTGAAGCTTTGTAGTCAGTCAGGGTATTCGTTGACGGGACGCGTTGGTGTGCGTATTGGGGAACAGGCGACGTTCGTGGTTGAAGAGACTGTTGGAGTGATGCGAGGTTGTCTGACGACGTTCCGGCAGAAGGACCCGGCCAGACAACACTCCGGCGAACATTCTCTTCGGATTGTGGGTTGGTGGAGGCAAATGGGCCTACGAGACCAGGCGACTTTCGATCGGATGTAGAAGGAGAGGGACGGGTCTCCTTAGGAGATGGCTTGTCGCGTGGGAGAATGGGCGCGCTGTAGTTGAGTGTTCGCCCAAAATTGATCTCGGGAATGTCATATTCCTGATCCGCGGCGGCCTTTCCCGAGCCATCGCCTCCATCACCAACGACCTTCAGCACACCAGCACGGGGCCGATCAATGGACTCTTGGGTATCGATAGAGCGGCGGGTGCTTGCATAGTCCGGGCTGGCAGTGGAAGACGCGTCGTCTTGGCGGTCGCCTGCGGTCCTCTGGCCATTTTGGTGGTACCGGGTGTTGACCGGAACCGGGGGGGTGAAGTCGTTCATCGGCCTAAATTGGGCTCCGGACGCGGGAGGCGGGAACCTGGGGGACGGCTGGGAGGAGATAGGAGAGACCGCGTCGTGGCGGTCACGGGATAGACTGGTTGTCCTCACGGGAAGAGGCTTCCGGTTGATGGGCGGCGAACCCTCGGGGGGAGAGAATGGCTGGTGTTGGTTCGGACCGGGGGGCGGGGTGCGGCGACCGCCCGGGGGGCCAGGGCGGAAGGATGGGGAAGGATTACCAACAGGGTTTGATGGTGGGCCCCTGAGGGGTGAGTTTGAGCGTTTCCGGGCCGGATCCCGAAGCGGCGGTGGTGGCGCGGAAGCGTCGCGGAGTGGATAGGCAGTGGTGGGGGACGTTAGAACTTCACGAGATCCATTGACATTAGCATTCATCCCCATGGCGTTGGCGCTGGTTTGTGGCTGTACCGCTAGACCTCGTCGGTCGGTGATATTTGGTCCAGGACCAGCACTCTCGCTTCCGTAATGCAGTTCATTGCGGTCATCCGAAAAAGCCTCGGGGCCGAGGCCGGAAGCCCTGGCGAGCTGGGACAGGGTAGTGTTTGACAAACGGTTGGTCGCTCGGCGCATCTCTGGGGATGGGGTGGGCTTCTGCTGCGGGCGGGAACCTGCGCCATGGGCAAACGCCGGAGGCGCCTGGACTGGTTCGGGGGTCTGCATGGGCTTCATGCCCTCAAAATTACCGGCTGTTGGCCCTCTTATCGGGCTATCGTCCTCGGAACTCATCCTCTCGGGCGTGGAGGCCAAGTCGGTGGCAAAGGCTCGGACACGGTCAGGTCCGTTGCGTAGGACGGGCTGGCCCGTCGGAGAGCTGTCGGGGCTGAGGCTAGGAGGGACGTCGCCAAGTTGTGTATCGGAGATGTGGCGGGAGTGCCTAGAATGTCCGGCCATTGCTGACGGTGCCCGCTCCCGATTCGGATCAGGAGGAGCCGAGTCGTTGCGCATACCCGGACGCGTCACCGACATGGAGCGGGATGATCGGGCGGAGCCGCCATCGTCCGCAAAGCCTACTTTCGGTCGGGCTGCCGAGTTTTGGTTCCCGTAACTCAACCGCTTGCTGTGCCGGCTCGTGCTCCGGCTATCGCCCCCAGCTGCATCTTCCATAGCGGACATCCGCTGGCTCGTCAGGTCCTTGAGCCTCTTCCGCCACTCTCGTTCCGACCAGGTGGCACTCGATTCGGTGTGTATCAATCCGGTCACATCCAAAAGCTCGAGATAGCCATATCTTCGGTTCTTTGGCATGGCAAACATCAGTGAGCGTGTGTCAAGGGTGCTCGCCACCAACCGGCCCGGCCGGCCATACAAGGCAAAGGTGTCCCATATCGGAAACAGGAAGCGGAGGAGGACCTCGAAACCGGAGACGGCAGGGGGGGTCTCGGGCATAACGAAGACAAATCCCTCGGTGGCCGATACCGGTTCCGTGTGGATGGTTATGTTGCCCTCTACCTTCAAGAGTGTTGACGAGTCAATTAGCTCCTTCGCCTGTGGGTAGATGGCGTAGGCAGAGTAGGCATCTGTAATGGACGCGATCGGCCGCTGGTTCTTCTTCTTTTTGTCGGCTTCCTTCTTGGTGTCGAAAAACCGGACTTCACCCTTTAGCACAGGACCGTGAGACCTGTCATAGGGAGAGCGCTTCTTGTGTTCCTTTTGAGCCTTTTGATATTCCTTTTCACTCGGAGGTTCAATGACACAGTAACACCGTTTCCACGGAACACCTGCACCAAATCTCACACGCACCCATTCTTGGATCGGCTGCCTCGCCCGTTCCATGATGATGTTGATGTTGTTCAGAGTTTTCCCCTTGCCCGCGACCAAGGCGCCGGTGTAGGCTTCCTGGAGTGTGGAATGCTCATACATGGCGAGCCGTATCCCCGAGGTCCATTGGATTAGTGAATGGTGGGAGTTGAAGTGAAGCAGGTATCGGTTGCGACCGGCAGTGCTTATGCTCAGGATGTTTTGGAGCGGCTGTTCGTCATTGGTCTTTGTTGGAAGAGCTTCGATCTGTAAGCCTAGTCAGACACCCAGTGCACTAATCCGACTTGGAGAATAAAGCCACGCTACCATTTTGATGGATGCATCGGTTAGGTTGATGAACTTTGGCAGCACTTCCCCGTCCTCTCCCGCTGCATCAAGTTCAGCGGCATCCCAGAGCGACAACACCGTGCCCACTAATTGAGCAAAGCATTCGGTCCATGTCCGATCGGAGTTCGGGTTCCCTCCTATAACCAAATTAGTAACAGCGATGGTGATAGGTGCAGAATTATTGCCTACGGATGTCCTGGTCTTCTAGTTTCAAGAAGTAGCCCTCCTGGTACAATTTGTTCGAGTGGCTATTTAACAGTGTGAAGATGGGCTGCAACTCGGGGAGAGTTTGCTCGTTGACAGCCATGACGGGTGGTTGGTAGGTCTGGACCATAGACAAGGGTCGCGACCCTCTCCTTGACCTCCTGGTGGGACTTGATGATGTGGAATTATTTACTGAGGTCGGCGAGGCGGCATGCTCGGCGTCGTCGGATGGTGGTGTAGTTGCGGCTGATGAAGCCGACGGCGGGTCACTGGCGGGATCTCGCTGTGTGCTGGCCGGAGCGGAAACCGTGGAATCGGTGCGCACGTGTGGCTGTGATTGTTTTGAAAACGAACGATTGTGGAAGGAGCTGCTTTTGGGCGATGATGCAGGAGTCGGGGACTTTGAATCCCGATGAGGTGCCGAGAACTGGGCAATAAATGAGAGGACTTTATGACGCGGCGGTTGTCAGCAAATCGGCTAGGATTATTGCATGGTCCCAGCACGGGCGCACGCTTATCATTCACCGGAATATTTCTGCCTCGTGTTGATGATGCAGACACACACAGCCTCTGCAAACACGATGGGTTGATTGCCCCGGTAGCGGGACTCTGCGTGCCAGCGCCTGCTGACCTGCAATCCAGGTGTTGATGGGACGGAAATGCCACATACCTCGATTCCGACCCATGGTGGGGTTCCGGTGCTCCGTCCAGAAATTGGGCGACTTGGCAAGAAGCACGGTGCGTGGTGCTTGGTGCTGAGGGGTGATGCCGTCCTGCACAGTTACAGGTATGGACAGCTAGACAGCACTGGACATATACAAAACAGTTGGTCTGCCAGAGAAGTATGCGAAAAGGAAGAGGTTGAGGTGGAGGCAAAGGCACCGCAGGTTTCAGTTGGTCCAGACGTCAGAAGACTCGTCATCCAAGCTCTTTGGTCTGCGGCAAAGACCCGATTTTCAAGCCCGTCACTCTTGCGCCGCCAGCCGCTCCATCCGGACTAGGTCGTCTGAAGATGCGGGAGATTCGGGACAAAGACCGAAGCTAGGTTTTGGTCTGGCTCCGTCGATGTAAGGGGTTTTGTTCTCGAAAACGAGGGTCGTCGCTGAAGAACAGCAGATCGCAAAGGCCTACTTCGGTTGCAATTGCGTCAGTTAGCTCTCGGCAAAACCAGACTCGTCCAAGACGGCGGCGGTGTTTGCTGGGGAAGCGAGCGCAAGAGCCCGGGAGCCCACTTGATGGTGCGAATCGACGGTGAGTCTCGGCAGCATACCCTCGTCATGGAGCCTGCCGCCGGGTCCGGTAGGTATTTTGAACAAGCAAGCAAAGCACTCACGGACGCTTTAACAACGACAAAACGAGAGGAATGTGGAAGGCAAAAAAAGTGGCGGGGACGGAAAAGAAAGAAAAGAGAGAAAAGGAAACCGACTCTGACGCCTTGCCCTTCCGCTCGATCGTTTGGATAATATGCCTTTTCCGTTATCGTACCGAGCGGTTTGAGCTGCGTACTTCGTAGGTTCCAGGTTGTCTCGACTTCCGTTTCTGGTAGCCGGGCCTTCCGGGGTTGTGCTGGGACAGCGAGGTACGTACCGCTACAATCGGTTGAAGAAACCTGGAATGCCTGCCAATCGGCTGGAGTGTGCCAACGTCAGAGGGGAACCTGGAAAAGCAGGGCTGGTTGCAGAAGAGACAGAACGGACAGAACGGACAGAAAGATACGGAAAAAGGACAGGCGAGACGGGGCTGGCTGCAGGGCGCCTCTCGTATTTGAGTTATCTGGCAAAGGCTAGGCCAAGATGCTTTAGTTACTGTCCGAAATCCCGAGCTATTCGATTAGGTCTCGAGGTACATATTAGTTCCCGGGGATGGCGAGATGCACCTTGCTGCAGTGATTGCGCCGGCGACTCGCCCTCCTCGACTTGGCAAACCAAGGTACCTATGTCATTCCGAATCATTCGTCTATTTCTCCGATCCACCAAGATCTTCCAAGGGTCCAAGTAAATTTATCGATGGATCTTTGATGCGACTTGCGGGACCCCCGGATTATTCAGTTTCCTGAACCTCTTTGAAGACCTTGACGAAGAGATTGTCTCGATGGTCTTCCACATGTCGTTCCCAAAACAGCACATCAACTGAGATCAACTAACGCTCGTTAGTGCTCAGATCGGCCGGTGGCACATCTGCCACCGTGTCATGCTCACCCACCCTTCTCCAATACATCATGGCTGTTCGAACCTCTTGGCTGCACTCGCTGGGAGGCTGGTTGCAGCCCAAAGCAAGGATTCCTCTCTGGCCCTGGATGTATTCTATCACTACACATCCCTCCCACCACCGCACTCTTTTCTCAACTTGCTCGTCGTCATGCCGGCGAAGCTGGCTTTTTGATTGAGATCCACTGATGTCCGTCAGCGACGCTTGGCGTTGCGCGCAAGTCATGATTGGCCACCCGGCGCCCAGATGCTTGGATGACGGAAGACGTCTCGAACGCTAACCACCTATCGGCGATTGAAACCCTGGCTGTCCTGAAAAAAAAAAAAAAAAGGGAACCACGTCAGGGAACAGCCGGTAGGGCCTCCGATCGTCCTGGCGTCTGTGGTCGAGACGCCGCCACCTCCGGCATGGCACAGCCCACCGCATGTTGCTGCGAACACGCAAGCATCAACACAAGCACACACAGGGCCCTGCTTATTTTCCCGCAAACAGCCTCTGGTCGAGCGGCAGCCAGCTTGACCTGAAACCCCCCAGACCCGCTGACCCCCCGGACCGAACGGTGGGAAGCGCTAAGAATTGGTGGCCTCTTCGGTCACATTGTAGCAATCTCTCGTGATCAGGGCCGCGTATTGTGACTTCCCTGAGACTTTTCAAGCGCCTGCGAGGAGGTGATTCTGGGCGCGCGGTTGCAACGGGGAGATCCGGGCTGCAATACGAGCTGGATGAGACAATTGGCGTGGCGGCGCAGAGTGGGTGTGTCCGCGTATCCGTCTGGGCATCGTTGCAGTGGAGCACGGAATGTCGGACTCCAGTGAGGACTTGTCGTGCCACTTTTTGTGTTGAAATTGTTGGTTTGCAGTTTCATTTGTACCCAACCTTAAATCATAAAGTTTGCGGGAGGCCCTTTGACCCTGCAGCCATGAGTTATGCATCTGCAACTCCGAGGAAAATCAGGAGATGGCAAGATAGCCAGCTCAGCTGAACATCTGATCTACAGTTGGGAAGACACCCAAGCATTTCATTTCATAAGTATAGAGGCATGCATGCATAATAGCAAAGTGTATCGAATTGAACCTGCAGCGACGCAGGCACAAGAATTAGCGAAAAGATGGGTTACGTCACATCCCACCTTCTTTTCTTGATGTCAGCCCGTTGTGTCTGAGTGACCGGCCCCCTCCATCCCCGAAGGCAACGTGGTGTGGGGGTCAGTCATGGTTTGCTATCAGGCGGTGTACGTTAACTATCACATGCAACCCCCCAAGATTCCCATGGCGGGAGAGCTCTCAGTCAGCGTGGTCGCTCTGAGGAATCTTCAAGACCGATCTGGGCCTTGCGTTCCCGAACGCTGTGCCACAATCGGGTTCCGCTTTCCCCTGCGACGGGAGCGCCCCGGATCTGCGTTTGTATCAGATGGCAGTTCGTGGGGAGCTGGAGAACAAAACCAACCGTCCAGGCGCCCACTTTATTCGCCCGACGGTGTGAGAAAGGAAGGCGGGGAGGATGTTCCTACAAAGCCTGACTGCTTTGTAGATATCTTTCATCATCCATTATTTCTTCTCTTTTTACCCCACCTTGCCCATTCACCCACCCATCTCTGTCTGTATTTTCTCTTTGCTCCCTTCCTTGTTTTTCCTAGGATTAAGAAAAGGGGGCCCCGCGAGTGATTGGTAGTTCCAAGAAAACAAACAAACAGAGTGCATACAAATGCAGCTCTCGCATGCGGTAACTGCATGCAGGCAGAAAGGGCGGGTTGCGCCCACTGCGGTCTGCCAATTCCTCTTGACACTGAGAAAAAGGACATTCGTCCACAACTTCCAGGCTGGCAGGCTGGCAAGAGAGAATACGCTTATCAACCCCACTTCTCGGATTTTCTAACTCTCGACCTCGTTGGGAACACCCCCGGATTCAGGACGAACAGATGCCGAATTAGGCTCGATGCCGAGTCCCTGTCAACGTCCCCCAGTCCTCCAGATGGAATCAATTCGCTCCTCTGGTTGCTTTTTGCTGTTTCTGCTTATGCCAGACCCGCACAAATGACGACAAAATCGACAAATGGGCAGGCCGACTGGCTGCGAGAGCCTATCTCGAGCTTGTGAGGCCCGCCACCACCAATATTTCCTTCTGTCAAGGACTGGCTCCGGGGATCCAGCCGGGTTTCCTTTGCCCTAGCATGCCTGGTTCAAGACTTCCCCAAACCCGTCCGCCTGGGAAGCGAAGAGACGCTACGACGCTTATCGCCTAGTTCCGGGAAGGATAAATGCATTTACCGAGGCGAAGGGAGGGGCAGCCAGTCAAAACCCTGCATCGATTCAGACGAATGGACAGGAGACCCCGTGCTCCTGCAGCGCGTGTGCTGAGCAACCAGGGGCCACTGGCCCATCCGTCCAAACATGGCTGCAGCGCTGTCTGACAAAGCTGGAATTCGGGATTTGGAGACTCGAGGCAGACTCGTCCTGGTGATGGACGTGTCTGGTGGTCCCATCTTCCCATTTTCCACCTGCAAACCGTGACTTACGTCGACTCAGAGAGATCCCAAGAATGCCGCATCACGTTCTTGATCGCTGAACGGCTTTTTTGTTCCCGCGTGACGTGCATGGAAAGAGCCACCAAGATCCTCCAAGGCTGTTTGTTCTGAGCGGCCGCTGACCGGCGACCGGTAAAGCTTCCGTTTCGCTACTCCCCTAGCAACCAGCGACCACCGCCCACCACAACCACCACCACCACGACTGCTGCTATCTCCCTTTTACCATTCATTGCTCACCTCTCCAATTCACTACCCAGTCGTCGCCGCAGTTTGCCCACCTCACCCACCTTATCCGGCCACCTCACCTCGCTCATTCCGGGACCCGCTGTCTTGTTTATCGCACCCCTCAACCTCAAAAGAAAACCGACCCGCTTTCTGGTACTTGGTCGCGTCCAGCTTCGTCCGAACAGGCTTCGACCTTGGCACCCGCGACTCCACAAGCTCCCGCCTCCGATGCGAAAAGACGCGCCGTGTCGCCCGAACTCGATCGCTTTCGACCGCCAGTGTCGCCGGCGCGCCGCCGCGGACCTCGAGCGTCGCGCTCTACATCGCTATCACTGAGTGGCAACCATCTACTTCGCACGAGGGCGTCACACTGCGGCCTCGCCTCCCGATGGATTCCTACAGGGAATCGCAGCAGCCTACCCAGGGTACGCCCGTGTTGTCCCAGCGCGCCGTGTTTCTTTGCGATGCCACTGTTCTTTTTCTCTTGTTGTTATTGCCGTCGTCGCCTTGGCTGACCCCGCACATAGCTACCCAGACCGTTGTCGACGCCGAGCGGTTAGGCCAGCAACCTTCTGGCTTCTCAGATGAAGACATATCAGACATAATATGTCTCCTTCTACCATACTCCGAACCCGCGCGCCAGGAAGTTAGGCGGATCGCCACCGAGACACCACAACATATGGTGGGGAGGGAAGAAGTGGACGATCTCAAGGTGGATTACTCACGAGAAGACGGCTCACGAAATTTTGCTGGGGTCCAATCCGACGTTGGGGAGCACCACATAGCCCTGCGGTTTTCGTCACAGGTCAAGGACCCCTCGCTTGGCTTCACATTCGGGAGGAACCCTAATTGTTGTGATATCTGCCTCCGGAACGACCCCCACCGACGGCTGAGCAAAATACATTTCCGCATCTATCTAAACGAATGGGCGGTGCTTATGTTGGAGGATAAGTCAACAAATGGGACCGTAGTCGACGAGACCCTATTAAAAAAGAGAGATGGTTCACGGGCCGAGACCATGAGGACGCTGGAGAGCGGATCTAAAGTCAAGATCCTCATGCACGAACCGGGCCGAGACATCACCTTTTTAGTTCGAATTCCCATCCGTGATGGTCCTTGTGAGGAGGCTTATAAGCGCAACTTGGATGCGTATCTGGCAAACCAGGCACAGCTCGCTTACGATGCCAACGAAACGATCGTGCCTGGGCCAGGAGGGCACGTAAGTCGCAGCGTCACCTTCTCCCCGGTTTTGAAAAACCATCTTGGTGCTGACGAGATAGGTTGACATCTTCAAGCCCCCTGTTGCAAGGCAACTCCCCGCCCCAACTCGGAACGGGAATGGCGCTGTTACAGCTCTTCGAGCTCAAGTGGGCGGAAAGCAAGGAAAACGCGCCCGCGCCGAAGGAATCCCAAAGCCGTGGACCGGGTCAAACAAGTACAACCGGATCTGCGAGATCGGCAGGGGTGCCTTCGCTACCGTACATAAAGTCACACGGAGGCTCACTGGCCAACCTTTCGCGGCAAAGGAACTCGATAAACGGAAATTCATGAAGAACGGCGTTCTGGACCAGAAGGTAGAAAACGAGATGAACATCATGCGGAAGATCAAGCATGTACGCCAACCTAGCCCCTTTCCCAGCGGGATAAGTCGAAACCTTGCTCACTTCTTGGCAGCCAAATATTGTGGAATACATCGAACATCTCGACTGGGATGACAGGCTCCTCATCATTATCATGGAATTCGTAAACGGCGGCGATCTGGGCCGGTTAATCGCCGACAACGGTCCATTGTCAGAAACCGCCACGAAAACCATGGCGAGGCAGCTGTTAGATGCGCTCGGGTACCTACACGACATGAACATCACCCACCGAGACGTGAAGCCCGACAATATCCTTGTCGACTCGCTCGATCCGTTCGTAGTGAAGCTCACGGACTTTGGGCTGTCTAAGATGGTCGACAACGAACAAACGTTTCTCCGGACCTTCTGCGGAACGCTTCTCTACTGTGCACCCGAGGTGTACTCCGAGTACGCCGAGTACGACGATCGTGGCCGCCGCCACCCGCGCAACCGCCGACTCCGCCCCGCCACAGGGCAGAGATACGACCACGCCGTTGACATCTGGTCATTGGGCGGCGTTCTCTTCTATGCCCTGACAAAGAAACCGCCATTCCCGGCCAAGAACGGCGCCAGCCACTCCGAGCTTCTTCATCAGATCATGACCAAGCCGCTAGACATCTCACCACTTCTTGAGGCGGATATCTCGGAGGAAGGGATTGACTTCTTGCGTCGCATGCTCGACCGGAAGCCTGAGACCAGGGCCACGGTGGAAACACTACAGAGCCATGTATGGATTTCCGGCTCGTTCACGACCGTCGCGCAGTCATTCGAGGAGATTGTAGAGGAACAACTACACGTCAACGCCTCTCAGTTGAGCCTGGATGACACGGAACGGAATCCGGAAGAGTGTCGAGAACTCCGTGTGCCTAGTGACGATGAAATCTCGGACGACGAAGACGTGGATTTTGACGCGAACCGCCTGCTCGGATACGAATCTGAAAAGGAGAACTACACATTCGGCCCAGATAACCACCCACAACGGCTTTTCGGCGAAGTCAACCCTTCGGCCGTCAGGAGCTCCGGCGCCGTTACGCCAAATCGGCTGAACCTACCATTATCGCCTGGGAGCTTTGGGTCAAACGGCACAACAGAAATTCTCGGCAACGAGACGGAGATCAAGGATAGCTTTGAGTCCGAAGACCACCTGACCCCCAGGCAAAAACCCCAAAAATCGCAGCCCTTATCAGGGGGGTTGCGTGCCTCGGTAATCTCCGCTGGCCAGAGCCGGTCGGTCGATGAGCTCAACAATATGACGTTCGACGTGGCGTCACAAAGCCTTGGAGGGGCCGAGTCGATTCTCGAGAATCTTAATATGAAATCGGGCGCCGGCTCCCTCCTCCGTTTCTACACGACTGGCGATCTGAACTCGAGCAAGCGGAAACCTTCGTTTGACACTAGCGAGGAGGATGACATGCCCTTTGCAGAGGATAGACGCGGCCTCAAGAGGATCCGATCTGATGCCTCGGCGAAGCTCTCGGTCAACAGGGTCGTTGAGGATAGCGAGTACGAACTACTCGCCCAGATGCCGTCCATTATCCGGGCACAGTCCGGACGGCAGATCGACAACCCGGTCCACAAATCTACTTACTGGTCAGCCCAAGACAGGAGGACATGGCACCTCGATTATCCAGAGATGACCCAGCTGCAGCTTGACGCGTTCAAGATGGCGGCCTCGGCAAGGGATGAGGAATTTGGCCCGGGCAAAACACCGTTGTGGGATCTGGCCATGAAGTATTTCCCGGCGGTCAACTGTGAGCGTCGCGGTGGTTCTTCGAAGGGCGCGCGCAACGGTGTTGAGTACGGTGTCATACCTTCCACGGCCGGTCCGGACGCGACCGTTCCAGCCACACCCCCGACGATGGACGACCCCGGGCCGATGCTCATAATGCCCATGCAGTCCGATCCGGGGAGGCCAGTGGTTGCATGCCTCCAATCTGCGCCAGGATCCGCCCTCACTGGGATATCCATCATGATCACCGAATCCATGGTCTCATGGGGACGAGCAATGGAGAACACCCGGTCCTATGCGAACAAAGACGACGTCACGGTCCCGAAGTTTGCTTTCCGAATCCTGCTATGGAAAGAAAATTACGATCCAGCCAAGAACTTCCGGCCGTGGAACCGCGCCTCGGAGCCCGACGAGGACTCCTTCCGCTTCTACATCTCGACCAAGGCAACCATGGGTATCTACATCAACGGCGTCCGCCTGCCCTCAGACAACCCTAAAAAGCCCGACAGCCCCTCCACCTACTGGATGGCCCTGCACGACGGCGACCGCGTGTCGGTGTGGCAGACCCCGGACAAGTCCGTCAGGGCCGAGCTCGTCTTCCGGTGCGGATGGGGCGGCAGCGCCAGCCCGCGGGCGGTGAGCGGCGGCGCCCCGCGCAGGCCCGAGTTCGCACCGGCCGCCGTGGCCGGCAAGCTGGACGAGGTGTGCGTCAAGACGGAGCGCAAGATGCGCGGGCTGAGCGAGCACGACCTCAAGATGGAGGAGGCCAACCACGACGTCGACGAGCGCATGCGCGGCGGCGTCGGCGCCGACCGCGAGCGCCAGCGCTCCCGCGACTTCGAGGTCCGCCGCCTCGAGGCCTGCCGCGCCCTCGGCATCCGCAGGGTCAGTCCCGCGCCCGGTGTTACCCTCGGCGAGGAGTCGGCGACCCAGACGCCCTGGAGCTCGTATGTGCCGGGGACGCGCACCGTGCCGACTTTTCGCCATGCGTCGCCGAGTACGATGGAGCTGCTGAGGGCGGCGCGGAGGGGGTAGGCGTGCCGGAGTCTAAGTCGTTTTGTTTCGAGTCGTTTTTTTTTGGTTCATGTACCACATCACATGTACCGCCACGCATCTTCATCCGGTTTTTCCTGCCATTTTTATAGACACCAGCACCGTCCTTGTCATGCGTCATATTTCTGGGAGCGAGGCGTCTGGACGCCATTGCGACTCTGATCTCCGCGTCTCGATATCTATATTTCTTTCCTCATTTCTATCTCAGAGGCAGAGGGGGACTAGAAGAGAGGGTCAATTGTGCCATTAAACACATTTTACAGACAGACAGACGGGCGAAGACAAAAAAGCATGGCGCTGACGGAGACGTGCCTAGATGAGAGTTGCAGCAGCGAGTTGTTGCGGCGCTCGGCTGCTTCGACATCTAATGGTCTGGGATGACGGATGTCATGGGGCGGTGGGGGATTGTTCACCTTGGATTTTCCTTGATTAGTTGTCTGTTTGTCTTGGAACGCAAAACGTTGTTCGGGGGTAGGGGGGTTGGGATTAGCGATCTAGGCGTCAGCGTAAATGGGGAAGACATCCATCCATACAATACACATCCACATGAAGAAATCCGTTAGGGTCAGACCTGTTTTGTGATTATTGTACCTATCTGATTTAACCTTGACTATCGACTGACTCTGAGATTCTCGCACCGAGCAGTTACCGTGCAATCACTGCTCGCGATCCTCCTCTTGAGTCCTGCCGGAGAAACAAATACAACGAATTACAGAATACCTCTCTCGTGCGGTGTAAACGCCCAATATCTTGCAGATACGGCATCACACGTACTGATGCTGATTCAGTAAAGCCGAGAGAAAACCCCCCAAGTGCCGAAAACAAGCAACGCCTCCCCTCCATAGTCCCCCTTTTCCTCCCAAACAACCTCCCCAAATTCTCAGCCAACCGAATAAACACCCCTACCGTCAACAAACCCACCATCACCATCATCCTTCCCTCACCACTCTCCCATAACAACCTTTACCCATTCCCCCCACCCCCATTTCTCAGCTCATCATCACCATCATCATCATCCCATCGCCCACCCCAAAGCGGCGCGGAAATGGACAAGCACAAAACCCAACGAGATCCAAAGCGGCGCCCAACCGCAGCCAGAAATCCTCGTGGCAGCCGCCTAAGAAGAGCGTGGTTATCGAGCGGACTTCGACACGTTCTCTTTGTCACAGCCACGGCGTGTAGGGCAGGCACACACACTGTACGACCACTACTACTAACCACCCTCAACAAAACATCCGCGCATGCACCTCCTCAATCTCCTCCGCCTCATCCGAATCAACCTCCCAAATCTGGTTATCATCGCCATCGAAATCCGCCGCATTTGCCTCTGCCTTAGCGGCACCAGCCCTGTGGCCCATCGACGCGCGGAAGACGTGGCCGAAGTCGGGCATCTCGGCACCGGCGGCGGCGTGCTCTGTGGCATGTTCTACGGTGTCCTCAGCGGGGCGGTGGCGGTGGCTGTGGCGGCGGTGGCGGGCGCTGTTACCATTGTCGCCATTATGGCTGCTATTATTGCTACCGGTGGCGGCTGAGCGGTAGCGATCGGCCCCGTCCTCGGTCGCACCACCGTCGTGCGCAGATGCTGCGCCGGGGAAGAAGAAAGCGGCTGCTGCGTAGGTTTTTTCGGCCTGGCCGTACGCTGAAGACCAGTACATGTCGGAGATGCCCATGGGCCGGGGAGGCGGGGCTTGTTGTTCCTGCTGCTGGCGCTGCTGGCGCTGCGGCCGCTCCTGCTCCCGCGCCTGTTCGTGGTGGCGCTGTTTTTGCTGTTGCTGTTGCGACTGTTGGTTGAAGTGGACATCCGGCTTGGGTTCGGGCTTGGGCTCGGGCTTGCGGCGGTTAAAGAACGGGTTGGTCGGGTGAGTCGGCTTCGGCTGCGACTTCGGTTCCGACTGCTGCGCCTGGGCTTTGGCGGGAAAATGGCCCTTGAAGTAGACCGGCTCCGCGACTGCGGGCATGGGAGATTTCGTGGACGACACGGACGCGCGCTTCCGGTGGCCGTGGCGGGTCGGGTTGCGCTCGTAGCGAGGGTTGCCTGCATCGCGGCGCTGCTTGGGCTCGGTAGTCGTGGCGGGCTTTTTGCCGGGTTCGAGTGGCTTCACTGGGTTGGGGAGCCTGAAGTAGTCCTTGGTTTCGGCTGCCGTGGCGGGTTTCTCGCCCGGCTGGAGTGGCTGCATTGGATTGGGGAACTTGAAATACTCCCGCATCTCGTGGGGCTCCCGGTACTGCTGGGAGCTGGAAGCGGCGGACGGGGCCGGCGCCGGCATGGGCTTGTCGCGAGGCTCTTGAGGTCTCGGCTTGGGCCGAACCTTCTCCTTGAAGTGCTTCTCCAAGTGCGGAGGCCGGAAGCAATCACGGAGCTCCCGCCCCTCCTGGGGGGCTTCGGCACCTCCCAGGGTGCTGTTGGCCGTAGCCAGGCGGGGCTCCTCGCGAGTCTGGGTGCCCTTTTGCTGCCCATATGTTGGCTGACCAGGTTGCTGGGACTGCCGGTTCTCCCCAGCCCCCTGGCGCACCTGACAACCCCCCCGCACGCCCACGCGGCCATCTTCCGGCGTGGCATTTTCGACGGTGGCCTTGCTCATACCCAAAGAGGAACGCGACGCATCCTCACAGGCACCGGTCGCAGCGAGGAGCGACCCGCCGCGCTCCGTGTCTCCCGCCCGCTCAAACCCACCCCGCACCCCCGACGCCGCAGTCACACCCGCGACAGGCGCACCACCATCCCCCTCGCGGCCACCAACCTCGCCCGGCCCAAAAACATACGGCCGACTCCGGCAGTCCCCCCAAAGGCTCTCCCTCAGCGGGTCATACCTCTCCCCATCTCCATCCCCGTCCCCCTCCCCCTCCCCCTCCCTATACTCCCCCCTCCGGCGCCTCAGCGCACGCGCACGCTCCTTGCGCCGCACCATGCCCACCACACACCGACCGCAGACCTCCTTCCAGGGCGGCAGGCGGGCGGCGCCACCCGACAGGAGCACCTTGTCGTGGAAGCGGTTGGAGCGGAGGGTGCCGCACTTGGCGCACCACTCGCGGTCGTCGCCGCGGGGCTCGAGGTCCGCGGGCGCCGCCGCCGCGTCGCGGTACTCGTGGTGGTGGTGGTGGTGGTGGGGTTGGTGGGGGCGGGGTTTGCCGCCGTCGTCGTTGTCGTCGTCGGCTTGGGAGTCCTCGGCGTCCTCGGCGGCGGCGAGGCGGGCATTGCGGCGGGCGCGGCATTCCGCGCAGAGGCTGAGCCGCGGGGAGGTTGTCTTGCCGCGCTGCAGGGGGTAGTCCTGGTGGTAGTGGATGGAGCGGGGCGCCTCGCAGTTGTAGCAGTAGTGCTGGAGCGGGCGGGGGCTGCCATCCTCGTAGCGATCGGCGGCGTCGTCGTCGTCCAGGTCCGACTCGGGAGGGGGACCCTTGCGGTGGGCGGCTTTGGTTCTGCGCCTGGAGGAGCGCCGGGAGAAGTCGAGGATGATGCGGTAGCGCTTCTTGACGCCGAGTTTGGACTTGGGGCCCTCTCGCTCGTCGTCGGCTTCCCAGCCTACTTCTTTGGTTCTGATGAGAGTGGTTAGCGATGGATTGTTAGAAAGAATGGTTGATCCCTCTGGTGTTGGTCTGGAAACACGAGGTTGAGAAATCCCACCGCGAAGCAACCCCCCTCCTTCCCTTTGTTGCAATTTCCACCCGACTGACAGAGTTCAAAATAAGAAAGAAAATTGATTTCAAAAAAACCAACTTACACGCTGAAATGCATATTGTGTCCCCTGAGTCGAAACTCACTGACTATACTGCTGTCGGTATCCGTGGACCAAACAAAATCAGGGCGGTGGTGAGAACAAAGGTGGCAAGGAAATGAAGCAGAACACCAGGAGGAATTGTGGAAGGGCAAAATAACGGAAAAAGTAGGCTGCAAAGGCAGCTCAGCAGGAACGCGTGTGCCCATCTTGCCTCGCCGTGTGAAAAGGGGTTAGCGTGGTGGTGTTGCACTGTTTCTAGCACGGCTCTTCGGGACGCGACGGGTGGTGTTGATGGGATGGAGGAGGGTGAAGTGGGTGAGGTGGGATAAAAGGTGTTGGGTGATGAGAGGGCGAGTATCGTGGGAGGCAAGGAGTATGAGCGTTGTACAATAGCAACAACAAGTTTGGGTTGTATTCGCATGTCTTGCTTGTATTGTCGGAATGGAAGTATCGTCTGTATCGCTTGGTAGTCGCTGATAGTTCCCCATCTTCACTCGGCGTTGCACCGATCGGACACAGATTCGGGGCAAGTTCACAGTCATGGTGGTCGTGGGCGTGGGACGAGGTCACTGTCAGGGTGCTCCGTAGGACCATGTAGCGCAATCAACGTGCTTGTGCTGTACACTGCCAACCCGGCTTCCTTTTCCCAGTCCGTATATTGCAAGTAAAGAAAGGAAATCAACTCTAACATACTTCTTTCTTTGTACACAAACTCCCTCGCTAAAGTGAGCCCCTTATTCCACCCGGAGGAGCCTCGGGCCCCTCTTCTTGGTGGCCTTCTTCTTCTTCTGGCCCCGGTCAAACGCCGCTGCCGACATGTGGTCGCGGCCAAGGTTGTCCAGGTCCTTGACCTTGTAGATGCGGATGATCCAGTTCTCACTGGTAAATGCCTCCTCCATCGTGCTGACTGTGGGACCAACGTCGGGAAGGTGGACACCCCGCACACGGTCCACAGCCTTTCCGGGAGGGAAAAGGGTGTTGTAGTTGTAGTAAGACATCTTGTACCTATTCATACTGTCAGTGCTGCTTGCATGATATGGGCGGTGTGCCAAGGGATACTCACATCAGGCTGTTCTTCATGGTCTCAGTAGCCTCACCGTCCACACGGTACTCGCCACGCGGTGGGGAGAAGGAACGCTCGCTGACCTCATCGGGCCAGATGCCCTCGGCGATACGAACCATCCACAGGAACTTGTTGATGTCGTCGCCGGAGTAACCGAGGAGACCACCGAAAACAACCAGGACGTAGTCAACCTCATGTTGGCGCATGATCGGGTAGCTGACCTCCTCGCTCGAGCTCATGGCCTTGCCCACGGTCGCGATGTGCGTGTTGTTCCACGTGTTGTTGTCGACAAGCGTCGGGCGGTCAGCCATGCCGCCGATCTGGTAACCGTAATCCCACCACGACATAATCTTGGCATCTTCGCGAGTGTTCTGGCGCAGCCACTGGTACGCCTCACGGTAGTCGTCGATGATGTGCTGGCTTCCGTCGGGCAGCCTGCTGGCCAAGACAACCGACGGGGAGGAGTACGCATTCGACGTCACCCAAGTGCAGTGCAGAACGAACAGCAAAAGGTAGACGGCGAGGGCGCTGACCATCATGCTCTTGCCCCAAATGGAGTAAATGCCCACCACAGGCTTGCTTGTCGACTTGAGGCCAGACTTCCCCTTCTTTCCTTCTGCGCCCTCCGCGGCTTGGCTCTCTTCGGGCTTGGGCGACTTGGTGCTGAGGTAGGTGTCGAGGAGAGTCGACACGGCAATGGCGGCGGCAACACAGACCACGGGGGTGAGGGTGAGCATCAGGCGGACCATCACACCGGCGAAGTAGCTACCGAACAGAGCATAGACGACAATGAAGACGTGCTCGTCGGCGAGTTGCTGGAAGCAAAGGTAAACACCAACGGGGAACAGCCAGATCAGCATGTTGAGGTCGAAGAAAAAGGCCGGCCACGCGGTCGGCTGGTGTTCCGACACGGAGGCGATGATGGGGATATGGATCTTGGCGTAACCAGTATCCCAGAGCGAGTAGAAGCGGCCGCTCCACGGAGCAATAACACCGGCGCTGGTCGCAATGACCAGACCCAGAAGACCGATGCCGAAGGTTCCACCGGCAAAGAGCCAGAGGAAAGTCTGGAACTGGCGGCTGGGGATGGCGGAACGGACATAGTCGAGGAACGCGAGCAGCTGGAGGAAGCCAAAGATACCTGCCTTGTGTTAGTAGCCATGCGCAGCTTCGAAATGTGGAGGCGGGGTTAGCAACTGACCCAACGCGGGCATGTGCTCGCTAGTCTTGACTGGCAGGAAACCAACGAAGGGAATCTGCATGCTGGCGAGTGTTCCCAGGGCATACCAGGTCGTGTACGCAACATAGAGGCGAGTGCTGTAGCGTCCCATGCAGATGAGGACAAAGGAATGCAGGGGAAGCAGGCAGGTGATGAAGGCGTAACCACCCCAGGAGGCCACCATGTAGCCGTAGAAGAGGGCGCAGAGGGCACCCCACAGCATGGATCCTTGCTTCAGCGCCTTGATCCAGAGGTAGAAGGTGAAGACGAGCAGGAAGATGGCAATGGCCTCGTTGTCGTAGCTGCCAGCGACGGAACGGGAAATGTAGCCAGGGGCAATGCCCATGAACAGCGCAGCCAGGAGACCAGCCGAGGACGAGGGGGTCATCTCATTGGTAAGGAGGTAGGCGGCGATGGCGGTAAGGCCCGAGAAGGCGGGCGCAAGGAGGACGCAGATATTCCGGATATCAACGGGGATCGTGAGGGTTCGGAGGGCGTGGTAGATGGCACCACTAGTTACCATGAGGCCCGGGTAGAGGGTGCCTCCCGTGACACGACCGAGAGGATGCCATGTCCGGTCATCGAACCAATCCCAGAAATTGTAGAAGCCGTTCGCAACGAGGTACTTGGTAGCGCGGAAGTTGAACCAGGGGTCGACTGGTGAAGCGTTAGTGTCCCGACGAAGGCAATGGGCAATGGACGCGTAGGGATAAAATACGGACATTCGTGAATAATACTTTCGAACCCTACACTCATAAAAGGATTAATTAGCATCCATTGAGACTTAATTGTAGATGCGCTAGGCAATTGGAGTATCTCGGGCCGCAGCTATGGTGATGCCGAGCTCCCAAGACACAACCCAGCTCCTAGATGCACCATCTACACCATCACCAAAAAGGGCCACGTACGAATGACGGAGAATAGTCGACTAGCAATTGAGGCGCCAGCAATGAGCGCGAGGATGATCACGCGCAGTAAACCGCGGGTGCTCTCCCCCTTGCCCGCGCTGGCGAGAGCGTGAAGAGGATCGGCCGACATGGTGGCCTACTGTGAGGGTTGGTGGTGCTGCCTCTCGCCAGTTGAAGTTGGAGGCTGACCCAAGGACAAGCAAGCAAGCACCGGCGTTTGGAGAGGACAGTTTGGAGCTTCTGCATCATGCTCCAGGGGTTCGCCTTGGCGTGCTTGTTTGGAGCTTGGGGCCCACTCAGCCTCGTGCTTGCCGCTTGACCGCCCGGCAAAACTCCAAATAAATTGCTAGAAATGGAGGGGCCAGAGATTCAGCCATGGGATAAAAGGGAGGGGGGTTTTATTTCATTTTTTTGAAAAAAATAAAATAAAATAATAAGACGGGTTGACACTAGTTAATGTTTAGATTTTTCAAACATCAACAAAGGGAGGTCACGAGCCAATCTTGTCCGAATTACAGGACCATAACTACCCTGGATGACCTGAAGATTTGCGGGCGTATCTTTTGAATACTCGAACACTCAATCCCCTATCAAGATCAACGGAGAAACAGGGACAGATCGACCTGAAGCGAAGAAAGCCTATAGCAAAAGTAAGAGATACCATACCAGACATATCACAACAGGCTGGAAAGGGGCCCAATCCATCACCCCGTCTCGTTGGGTAACTGTATCATATATCTGGCGGGGTATAAAAGACAATGGACCTAAAACCCGTCCACAACTGGGCTGAATCATCCATCACTGGGCAGGGTCGAGGCCCAAATGCCAGCACGCAGCCCCAGCAGTCATCATTGGATGTGAATCACCAACAGGAGCTTGGTCTGAGGGTGGGTGTTCAGCGCAGCGCTTTCATTCGGCAAGTGGTATAGACACCAAGCCGGAACCGAGAAATCATTGACCTCGTATAACACCCTAAACCCTGAAAGCAGAATCCCTGGGATGATGCAATGTGTCGAGTGCCAAATGTTTTAATAACCGCGCCGGAAGTGCCCCTAGATACAACCATCCCATTACCCACGATAACGCCTTTATGCAGCCTAAAACACCCAGTCAGCATGGCCCACTCCGTCGTTGAACACCGCCGGACTGCTCCTCCCGGTTGTCCATCCTTCAGATCTGTCGTACCTTGACGGCGAACTTCCGCTGGGGGAAGTGCGTTTGGCGCTTCTTGGTCTTCTCCAGAACCCTCGAGGCGTCCTCGGGGGACAGGCGGCGGCGGATGGCACGAGTCTGCTTGGCCCGGAGGTCAAGGGGCAGGTACTTCTTGTCCTTGTAGAAGAGGCGGAGCTGAGCACGTTGCTTCGCGTTGATGACGGTGAGGACGCGGGCGATCGACTTGCGGATATCGTGGCTATTCGGGAAAGAAAACGCATGTCAGCCAAAAGCTGCCAGTATCCTCCCACTTTTAAACCTTCGCAGGGCGGCCGGCCGTGGGCGCGTTCGGGTCCGAATCGACGTACATCTTGGTGAGCTTGCTGCCCGAGGACACGATCTTCTGGATGCGAAGCTGGCCCAGCTCCGTCTTGAGCTCACCCAACTGCTTGGTGAGCTCGTCCTTGTTCTTGGACCACAATTGGCCCGCCTTGACCTTGGAAGTAGACTTTTGACATGATGGTCAGCAGTTGCCCGGTAAAAGTCGCAAGTTTTGAGATCGGTCGGTTCGATGATGCGGCTGGGGTAAAAAGTTCGACTACGGGTGCTGAAAAGAACGAGATCGTCGCAGCCGCTGAAGAGATGGACACGGGATACATACCATGGTGAAATATGTCGGTGTCGAGTCAAATGGGCGATGGGCGACGATTCCTTTGACAGCGACGGGGCTTCGGGTCGTTGGAAGGGGATAGCCTCTCCTGCGGGCGCACGTCTAACAAAATCTGAGAGGTGTGGATGCGCAAAATGCTAGCCAGGGCGGAAAACCCTACCGCGAAATGTGGCCCGTGCGCTCCCTTGTGGCTCAAGCGAGCATGTTGCCGCAATCCCGAAAGCGGTTAGCTTGGGGTTTGGCCTTTTCGAACTTGCGCACAACCGGTGGCTCACTCATTTCAAAATCTTGAGCAGCAGCAAGTCAAGTTGACGACCGACCAACGAATTTTACTAATCCACCAAACAGCCAAAGCGCTCAAGATGTCGGCTCCTACGACAAAGACCTTTGGCAAGTCGACTCGGTCGGTCCCTCACCCGACCGAGAGGGCTCAGAAATGGTACCCTGCTGAGGACGAGGACAAGCCGCGCAAGGTACGTGCATGCATGCATTTTCCGAGCTGAGATTTGGTGTTGTGAGCGTCCTGGCGACGGCAAATTGGGCGGAGTTCGAATCCCAATTCGATTCGGGGGTGTCTGGGGCGTGCAGCGCAGACCGAGGCGATCCGGAAACGGAAGCGGGAACAAGCAAGAGGCGGGACGGCGGGTTTGGGATTCGGCCAGCAAGAGCACGGCAGGACTTTGGGCGAGGATGGAGTCGGCAGGATGCCCGTTGTGAGTGCAAATTGATGCTAACTTTCGTGCGTTATCAGGTCCGCAAGGCCATCCGCGCGTGGGCCCCTCGCTCCTCGCTCCAGCCCGGCACCGTCCTGATTCTGCTCGCCGGCCGCTTCCGCGGCAAGCGTGTCGTCCTCCTCAAGAACCTCGACCAGGGTGTCCTGCTCGTCACCGGGCCCTTCAAGATCAACGGCGTCCCCCTCCGCCGCGTCAACTCGAGATACGTCATCGCCACATCCCTGAAGGTCGACCTTGCCGGGATCGACGAGGCCAAGATTGAGGAGATCGCGAAGCCCAAGTACTTCACCGCGGAGAAGACCAAGGAGAAGGCCGGCGAGGAGGCGTTCTTCAAGCAGGGAGAGAAGCCCCAGGTACGAGCGGACTTTTTTCGGGTCTGGGACCACGGGTGTGTGAGGGGCAAGACTGACAAGATGCACAGAAGAAGGAGGTCTCTAGCAGCCGGGCGGCCGACCAGAAGGCCGTCGACAAGGCGCTGCTCGCCAACATCAAGAAGGTCGACATGCTCGCCAGCTACCTCGCCACCTCTTTCAGCCTCCGCAAGGGCGACAAGCCCCACGAGATGAAGTGGTAGAGAGAGGGTGCAGGGCGTGGGCGTGACGGATGGTTGATGGCGCGGTTAACGGTTATGGCTTGGCCAATTGCATTTGGACGTTTGACGGTTCTCGGTCCATTACGGCGTCTGTAATGAGGGTTTACAGTCATCAAAATCCCAAAATCACCGGGCTTTGCACAGGATCGAAGCCATGAACAACAATCGGGTTTTAGAGCGAATGGGATGCCACTGGTGATTTGTACATGGGGTAACGTGAAAATGCGCTGGGTGGATGGCAGGGCAGATACAACCAGACATGTCTGGGCAACTCCGATCCTGGTGCGGATAGACCGCTGGGATAGCAGGAGAGCAAACAAGGAGCACATGAAACTCAATATCACAAAATCCCACGCCGAAACATTTGATCACCTCCCAGAGCAGCATTGATAAACGGGCACCTTGAGGGCGAGAGTGAGTTCCGGGTTATGTGGCTCAACCCTCCGAAACACCCCAGCGGCCAGTGTGATCTAACATCACTGATGCAGCGCACCGCCACAGGGTTCCGCATGCTGATCAGCTGTCAGGGAGAGCGCAGGTCGAACGGGATCCGCTGCAAAGTGCCTTTATACCACTACCATAGCCATCCTTTTCCAACCATATCCAGTGCATAATAGCATTTGGGCCGCAATTTATATTTCAGTATTTTAGTGGCAGAGTTGGCTCGGATGTCCTTCTAAGACAACCCTAACCCTGGATTCATCGCCTTGCAGCTGGCCTGGCCCTTTTCAGCACCGAACAGCCCAGGGTCCGCGGGCTGACCTCTCAAAGAAAAAGAACCGGTGGGCTGGACTACACCAGCTACCCATAACTTCAAGCTTCAGCGATCGGATGCTGCCGGATCCCGCTCCGTCCCCCTGTTCCTCGTTATTGCAGGCAACATGGCGACAACGGCAGGCCAGGGCTGGGCCCAGCTGAGGCAACAAGCCCGATCGTTAGAATCACAGGTAAAGAGCTTGGAGGCGAGGGGGCCAAAGTTGGACAAAACAGGGCGGCTGACCACTTGTCGCAGACCGAGGCATCGCTTCAAACATACTCGCAGTTCTCGACACAGACGGCCATCCCCCCAAAACCGACAAAAGAGGAGAAGAATGCTGAGGCCAAGGTCCAAGAGCTACTCGACAAGGCAAGCCCACCTACGTGAGAAGGAGTTGACATGTGATCCCGGGCGAACAACAACAACAACCCGAACTAACATTCCCTTTCAACCACAGCGCGAAGGCGTGATCGCCCAACTCGGCCGGCTGCTCGACTCCGAAGCCACGCTGACCTCCTCCGCCCTCAAACAAAACAACCTCGCGCTACTCCGCGACAAGCTCTCCGACCACCGGCGCGACCTCTCCCGCCTCCGCACCACGCTCCAGTCGGCGCGCGACCGCGCCAACCTGCTGGGCAGCGTGCGCGACGACATCTCGGCGTATCGGGCGGCCAACCCGGCGGACGCCGAGGCCGAGTACATGCTGGGGGAGCGGGCGCGGCTGGACCGCAGCCACGATGTGGCCGACAGCGTGCTAAGCCAGGCCTACGCCGTCCAGGACAGCTTCGCCCTGCAGCGCGAGACGCTCGCCAGCATCAACCGCCGCATCACCCTCGCCGCGAGCCAGGTGCCGGGCATCAATACCCTGATTGGGCGCATCTCGGCCAAGAAGAGGCGGGATGGGATTATCATGGGCGGGTTTATTGCCGTGTGCTTTTTGTTGCTTTGGTTTTTTATGTGAGCGGCATCGGCATCCATGGGGAGGGAGGATTAATTGGGTGAGGAGGCTTTGAGGGAGGCTGCATGGCGGAAAGAAAGCTGTATAATTCCTTGGGCGCGCGCATGGTTTGGCCGAGGCGTAGGGGAGTCTGGAGTTCTTATTTTGGAAGACTGCTCAACGGACGTTGTGAAAGCCAGCAAATACAACAGGAGACCACACGGCCTCCGTATTCTAGAGCAGCCCCCGATATGGTACATCTATAAGAGTGGCGGTGTTTTATACAACAACAAAATGGGGTATCACACAAACTCCTACAACCACCTCTCTACCTACCTCCGTTTTCATCACTTCGCCTCCGGCTTCTTAGCAGCAACAATCTTCCTCACGTAGTGCTCCCCCACCCCCTCCTTCTCCATCTCACTCAGTATCCTCTGCACCCCCTTCACCAACCCCTCCCTCTCCCCCGGGTCCGCCGACCCGCTCCCCGCCCAGCGTATCCTGCACTGGTGGTCCACCAGGTAGGTATACCCAACCTTACTATTCAACACGCCAATCGACTCGCGAATCTCATCCGTAATCCCCTTCTTCACCATAAAATACCGTCCCCAATTCTCCCTCCCCACCTTCCTCCGCAACGACCCCGCAAACAACCGCACCAACCACCCCTTCAGCAAATCCTCCTCCACATTCACCTGCACCAGCTGCGCCCTCCCCCCCGCGGCGCCTAGCACCTCGTGCAGCGCGGCGTTCTGCTCGGGCGCCGTGAAGGTCTTGGCCTGGTCCTCGGCCCACATGCCGCTGAAGACGGAGACGACCGAGGCGCGGCCCTCGAGCAGGGGGGTCGTGTCGGCGGCGGGCGCGGCGAGCGTGCGCCCGTGCAGGTTGGGGAAGTACAGCGAGAGGTCGGCGCGGAAGGGCCGCGGCGGGGACAGGAAGGTCTTGCCTTGGTGGAATTGCAGATTGCGCCAGTCGCGGAAGTAGGGACGCGAGATTTTGTTTTTGCTGTGGGGGGTGGAAGGGGGAGGTTAGCATGAAGCGGGTTGGTTTGGGGGCGGGCGGAGGGTATGAGGTTGGGAACGGAGGGGAAGGGGGTAGGCCTTACAGCTCTTCTCGACGCTTCAGGTGCTTGTCGTAGTTGGTAAAGTCGGCGTGGCGTTGTTTGAGGCTGCGGTTGTCGACGCCCGTGTTCTCGCCCTCCTGTGGGGAATAGCTCATGCCAATTGGCCTCGCCAGCGGGGTTGGCGTGAAGTCCTTGAGCTTCTTGCCATACGCCCGGGGCGCATGAGCGAGAGGACTCGACGCGGCGGCAGCATCACGGCTGACTGGAGCTGTGCCGGGTGATGGTTGGGTAGAGTTGGGACTTGCTGGTCCGGAGGTCGGGGCTGGCGGTTTGTCGACCAGCCGGCGATAGGAGATGCTAAAAGACCGCCATTGGCAAAGGAGACAAGCTGCAGTCCGGGAACCTGACCGGATGCCGGTCCGCGTGATCATGGTGGGCAGGTGTCGCGGCTAACAAGACGGATGTCGGTCGAATTGGGACGAGCGCCATCCCCGAGCCCCAAGAAATTTCCCACGCGGCTTGTCTGGGGCCCCACTTTCATCCGCTGGAGATTGGCGAGCCATCCAGATCCCCAGGTCCCCCGCCTTCGGGTCCGGGGATGCTGGGCTCGGTTATCCGCGGGGCTGGTTTTCCCCCTGGACAGCTCGGCTTCCAACGTCATTCACCAGGGCCATAAGCCGTAACAAGCCATGGCGCCGTGTCCTGAACCGCGGTGTGTTCTCTTCCCTGGGATGTGCCCGCGGGGAGATCAATTGAACTCTAAGAAATGTGATTGCTCGTAAACACGACGTGGTGATATCTACCGTACCTTTTCGATATGTTCTGGAGCCATAGTTCCCGGGCGGTGCGCCAGCAATGGCGTCTGTACAGAGGAGTAACCCGACGTGCGACCAGCGCCCGGGCATCCCTCTATCCGACCTCTTCCATCTCTCGGCACTCTCCTCTTTCGCCGTCAATAGCCCGGGCATTCCACGCGTCAAGGCCACTCCTCGCAATCAAGCCAGTATTACTCGCTGACATTGGAGAAGGTGCGTCTCTATTTTCCGCTTCCCTCCCGTACACAATTGTATGATGGCTCCCAGCTAACGACTACTACCCTAGGCATTGTCGAATGCGAAATCATCCAATGGTTCGTCGAGCCAGGGGCGCGCGTTGAGGAGTTCTCGCCGCTATGCGAGGTCCAGAGCGACAAGGCTTCGGTTGAGATCACCAGCCGTTTTGCGGGCGTTGTCAAGAAGCTACATTACGATGCTGGCGAGATGGCCAAGGTGGGCAAGCCGTTTGTGGACATCGACATCGAGGGGGATGTCAAGGCGGAAGACATCGGGGCAGCAGTGCCCCCAGAGGATCCCCGGAAAGAGGCTGAAGTGAAACCCGCACAGGCACCAGTTCGCTCTGCAGCCGAGGAGACGGCAGCAGCCCAGGTGGCCGTGTTGGCGGGGCAGGAAACGCAGGGTACACCCAAGGTCAAGGGGAAACATGCCACTCTTGCGACACCTGCGGTAAGGCACCTGTCCAAAGAGATGAAGGTGGATATCTCCGAGATAGATGGCACAGGCAGGGACGGCCGCGTACTCAAGGAGGACATTTAC
>NT_165977.1:2142468-2144170 GCF_000143365.1 Chaetomium globosum CBS 148.51
AAACACCGGTCGCGCTCACGAGGACGCAAGAGATGATGTCAAGGCGATGACGCGATCCCTCAGCATCCCGCACTTCCTCTACGCCGACGAAGTCGACTTCACCTCACTCGTCGAACTCCGCGGGCGCCTCAACCGAGTCCTCGCCAAGTCCGGCCTGAGCGACAGCCAAGTCGGCAAGCTCTCCTACCTCCCCTTCATCATCAAAGCCGTCTCCATGTCGCTCTACAAATACCCGACGCTCAACGCGCGCGTGGACGCCGACAGCGCCAGCGGCAAGCCCAGCCTGGTGCTGCGCAGCCAGCACAACATCGGCGTGGCCATGGACACGCCTTCGGGCTTGCTGGTGCCCGTGGTGAAGAACGTGGGCGCGCTCAACATCCTGGGCATCGCGGCGGAGCTGGCCCGGCTGCAGGCGCTGGCGGTGGCCGGCCGCCTCGCGCCCCAGGACATGGCCGGCGGCACCATCACCGTCAGCAACATCGGCAGCATCGGCGGCACCTACCTGTCGCCCGTCGTCGTCGAGCGCGAGGTCGCCATCCTCGGCGTCGGCCGCATGCGCACCGTCCCGGCGTTTTCGACGGTGCCTGGTGAGGAGGACCGTGTCGTGAAGCGGCAGGTGTGCAATTTCAGCTGGAGCGCGGATCACCGTGTTGTTGATGGGGCGACGATGGCGAGGGCCGCCGAGGTCGTGCGGGCTATTGTCGAGGAGCCGGATGTCATGGTCATGCACCTGCGGTAGGGGGGGAGGGGTGGCGTGGAGAAGAGGTGGTGGTTGGTTCCGCCGGTTTTTGAGACGGTGATGGGTTGGGTTGTGTCCTTCCGCAGTTGGGCATAAACTCCGTTTCCGTCCTTGAGGAGAGGTTTGTCGGTGATGTGAAAGCGGCGGCAGAAAGGTGTAGGATCGGGTGAGGTGCTTTAGCGATTGCGCGCCAGCGCTCCAGCGCCATTCACCCGGCCGCCTTACCCGTTTTCTTGCCCGCTCGCTTAACCCGGTTATACGCAAAGCGGGAGGTGGCAGCAATGCCGGTGCGGGCGGTGCGGTGTTTATTTACATAGAGTAAGCAGGCCGGCCAACTTTTTTCTTGTCGATAGACCGCCTGCCTGGCCAAGTTGATTTATGACTCGTTTGCTGTCTGGCACCGAAATCCCGCAAAGTACAGTACATTACATGGCCCGCCGCGAGGCCAACATGCATGTTGCATTGGCCGGTCTGTCCGAAGCCTGTGGTGTTTGGTGAATCGGTCTTGTTCCCCCACGAGAGACGGTAGCACCACATACCACATGTCTTTCCTTTTTCCTTTTTTTTTCCCGCACCAACCAACCTCGGTGCTAATGTTCTTGCATTTTCCATGCAGCTTGAGCGGCAGGCAACTAGGGTAACACCTGCCGCCCTATGATCCACCGTCATCCCAACGTTCGCCATCGGAAGGCCGTGGCCGTGACCGCGTGGTCTCTTGAATCTGGCCAACAATGTTTCGGGCCGGAAGGGAGGGAAAGGGTTACTTCTGGGGCCGCACACCCGTCAAGATGGCAGAAACCACACCAGGCCGGGCCAGACCACGCCACGCTAGCTATCCCACTACACCCCCCCCCCCACCCCCCCGTCGAGGGGGGTCCCATGCGCGAATGCAATTGTGCCTGTTATGCGACGGGCCTGTCGTGAACCGGACTCCGCGGCATGTGGGTAGGTTCCCTTTGGGGG
>NT_165977.1:2144270-2240898 GCF_000143365.1 Chaetomium globosum CBS 148.51
TTCATTCATCACATTGTGGGGAACCCACCCAGGCAGGCAACAGCTGTACGAAGTAATACCGAGTTAATCAACAGCGCACCCGTCCGTATGCTGTGCGCGTGCGTATACGTGCGCCGTGTTGCCGCCCGGAACCTCCCCCATAGTGCGCACCACATCGGTGGCTGGCCTCCTCGCCCTCACCCCCCCCCCACCAAATTCTCGCCTCCCTCTCGCACGCTTCATTCACACTGCCAAGCCGCCAACGGCTCGACGCCTGTTGGCTCAACCACTCCGGCAAACCATTCGGGACACTCCCGGGTCCGTGGGAGCAAGGTCTAGTGTAGCTGTTTTGGTTGGCAGCGCCAAGCTAGGTGGGCTCGGTCTGGCAACTCAGCTGGGGTACTTGTAGGGTGTAGGTTTGTTCGTGGGGAGATCACAACCAACCTGCCTACCCCCCGGGTGGCTGTGCCGTGCGGGAATGTTGGAGAATGATGGGGAAGAAGGGGGGGGGTAAGGAGGGTGGCTGGCGCCTGGATTACGCCCCCCTCAGAAATGAACGGTTAGTTATTCCATACATAGCTTAAGTTGCTCCCGACGCCGTCTTCCGTTCGGGATGGGGAGTAGTTAAAAAAAGAAAAGAAGAAAAAAAAAGAAACAAACAAACAGGGACCAAATTGCGAGGTAGGCTAAAATCCTGCATGTATTCGGCCCATCATCCATCCATCCATGCATCTATCCACTCATCGCATTCCACCGCTCCTCACCGAGATTCGGCAGTCGGTTTTCTGCGCTATGTGCTATGTGGGCTCGTTTGTCGCCGGGTGCTGCCTTGCCATGCGAGTGTCGCATTGCCTCTATATGTGTCTCGCACTGGATGGCTCGGGAAGTCAACCCGCCGTTGGGTCCGTGTGTAAGTTAATATGCCTCTTGAGCGCGTGAAATGGAAAATAGGGGCAACTGCCAAGAAAAACAAGCCATCAAACACTGATATTCGCCTGGCAACGGCAAGTTGTCAAGTCTCTTATTAACCCTCTTCCGCGGAATTCCGTGAGTCGAAAAGGAAGCATCAAGGGGGTGGAACGAAGAGAGTCTGGTGACTAAGTTTCCTGCAGTGTTCGGTAGAAAAAGTGATAGATCATCTCACGCGCCTTAGGGGATTGGGTATGCTTGGTTGCTGCGGCTCGTCCCGCATCTTCTTTTGTCAGAGCCTACCACAACGTCGGGAGACGAGCAAAACACTGCCGTGTCTTGGAAACTCAGAGTCATAGTTGTCACTCGCCACCAGGGAGTGGTGAACGAGATGCAGGGCAGGGAGAATAACAGTTGCGAACAGTGATCAACGGAATCTAGACCGGGTGAACACACATCTGGAACCACCAGAAAAGGTTTATAGGAACGATAATACTCCGCATTGCAAGTTCGCTCGCTTTCGAGCGACAAATCACCGACCCAGCCATAATACCTATGTAGATCCTTTTGAAAACGCCTGTAACCGAAAAGCGCGGCTCTGCAGCCTGCTCCCGCCATGCAAGTGAAGCTCGTCCGACATGACGAGCTCGGTCTTGTCCCCCACCCCCTTCCCCATCCCATCAAGGCTGTCCCTGTCCCATGTTCGCGCCCATGTGGTACACCAAAGGAAATAAAACAATATCCCCGAAGGATTAAAAATCGCGGTGGAAATCAAGGCGGAACTAAGGCCAACTCCTTATCCCGATGCAAATAGTATGGTTGGTACTGCCCCACGGAAAGGGGCAGTGGAATATCACTGCTGCGTAGCCATGCATGTTTCTTCGCCATAGAGCTCCCAGTTTCATGACTGAGTGCTGTGCATGGTCTTGTTTGCCCGATCGAGAGCATCGGCCTTTACTGCCTCCTGTGATTGGGTCACGTCGATGGTGATGACGTCAATTTCGTCGGGCGTGGGCCGCTCGAGGACTTCGAATTGGCTGTGGACCATGTTGGCGCCCATGTAGTGGTTCTTGCGGGCGGATACCCTCTGCAGGAGGACCTCCTCGGGGGCGTCGAGGTAGATGAAGTGGAGATGTACGTTGGGGGTGAAATAGGGGGCGACTCGGATGACATCGCGATATTTGCGCTTGAGCGCCGAGCAGGTCAAGACCACGCCGTCACTGCCCTTGTCCAATTCGTGGATGGATGCTTCGCGGAGGGCCGTCAGCCAATCCCACCGATCCGCGTCGGTCAGGGGGATGCCGGCGCTCATCTTGTCGATGTTGGCCTTGGGGTGGTACTAGAACGACAAGGTGAGCATGTAATTCGACCAGTCGACACACGGGGTATGGCGCAGGGCGCAGGGCAACATACCTCATCACCCTCAATGAAAGGGAAGTGAAGCGAATCTGCAATGTGCTTGGCTACCGTGCTCTTCCCACATCCCGCAGGACCCGTCACGAGCCAGATGTGTTGGTCCTTGGGAAGGGGCCTCGGCCGATGTGGCGCCGCCATTGGCCATAACGCCATTAGAGAGCGTGGTTGGTAGTCGCGAAGCCTTGGGAGAAGACGGGATACTCTGGCGCCCGGATGACATGGCCCCAGAAGATGATGGCCTCTGCCCATTGACCGCTACGGAGGTGTTGAAGGAGAGCATTGTGATGTATTGGACGAGTAAAAGGTAAAAGTGGCGAGATGTTGCGGAGATCTCTATTACATATAAGCAGTGGAGGAGGCGGTTTCGTTTTTATTGCGACAGGAAGGACGAAAAAGGTTTATGACGGTGGCGGAAAGGGGGTGGTGGGGGTTCGTTCGGTGTTGGTGTAAGTGAGTGAGCGTTGGAGTGAATGTTGGCCGAGTTGGGATGAAGGCAGGATCCAATGGGTGGGTAACGGTAGGTAAAACGGGGGAGAATAAAAGCACCGAAACTGTCAAACGAGACACCGTGACTAGGAGAGAAACAACCGGCGGAATAAACACTTTGAAACCAAGCAATGGATGAAGGCCAGGGAAAGGAGGCTGGCCGATGGCGGACCGAGAGGCGTTCTTATAAGCTGACGCTCTGAGTGGGCGCCAAACCCACGGGTCTGGCAGCGATGACCTAACGCTTTCTCTGACAGGCCCAGGCCGCCGTCCGGGGGCGCAAGGGCACTCGGGGGGTATGGACCTCTCCTAATTTTCAACGGGATCGAATGAACTCATTAGTCGCGGGATGCAGGCAGGTCATTTACCATCCATGTCGGGTACTGTACATGCTCACCGGTGCATGGATGGTCCCGCACCTCTCGCGTGCTCTCCAGCGCCTTCGCGGGGTGAGTCTCACAAATCCCACTTTGACGGGAATCCTATTGGCGCCCGAGGAGCCTTGGAATGACTTTGAATCCGGCCCCGGGAGTCATGACTGGTGGAATCGGCCGCTTGGCATGGGGCGTGTGCAGCGAGGGCGTCGATTCAGTCACTTATTTGGACCTCATTGTGGAAACTCGGGGAAGCTTTTCCCACTGAAAGCGCGGGATGGATCGAGAACCGAGATCGACAAACTCTGATGAGTTGGGGGCTTTGCTTCGTAACTCGATCCCGCTTTATTGCTGAGGCTTTTGCGACGGCATAAACACCGTGCAAATGCCGATTGTGACACCCGAGAATGGAAGATCGAGCCTCTCCTCTGGGTTCATCGCCCCGGGATGCTGGAGGGAAGGTACCGACAAACGAGTAAAAATTCCCGATCACTGGCGGGGCACCGGGGACTCCCTTGGTTGCGACTGCCAGAATTTTGGGATAGCGTGGGGGGCGCCCGTGTTCAAAGTTGGGGGTGAAAGTTGGGGTGGCTGAGGCGAAGCCCCGAAGCGGGTGGGTTGTGAAACCTGCATTCATTCCTCCGAGGACTTCCATGCCAGCTAACAAATTTGAGAGAAGAAAAAAGCATTTCTTTTCTTCAACTTGGATCACGGGGCACTTCACACTCTTCTCATGAGAGAGGCCGCCCACTAACGAAACCAAGCATCATATACCCAAGACTGACTAAAAAAGGCAACCTGGAGGCTTCACACAAAAAAGGCAATGTAACTTGAGTGTTTGTGCAGTCCCCATCACTAACACGGCCCCGCCGAGGAATGACTGGCGCGAGGAGGCCGTGGTGGGCGTGGTGGGGGAGCCAAAAAAAGCGCTAGAAGCGGAGACGCGAGCGCCACTCAAAGCCGGAGACGGTCGAAGGCCTCGTGACATGCCCTGTTTTGGCTGCCCCACTCGGCTAGTTCATCCCTTCCCGGGTCTTCCAAGCCCCAAGCCCCGAGAAATACATAGCTCTTCCGGCTCTGCTTTCCGGCTTCACCGGTGAAGCAATCGAGGTCGGCTGACTGCTGCATCAGAGCTAAGTTCAGCCAAGAGAAGCATTTTGCGCCGACACTAACTACTGGCGAAACTAGTCACCTTGCTGCGTTGCCCCATCGTTTTAGTATACACAGTATGTACATACATACATCCTGAGGCCCTCGAGCCGTATCCGATGTGGTATCCGATCTTGAAAGAAGCTATCCCGAAAAGCGTAAGAAGGGGGATTCCATCCGACGACCTTGGCGACGGGAGGTGGGAATAGCTTCGCATATCCCGCAACGCACTACTGCGGGGGTCGGAACCAAGGGAACATGTTTGGGCTGTATTTGGTTGCCAAGGTCCTGCACCCCGGACACTGCAACAGCTGTCAAAAACAACACCTCTCAACTTCTCACCGCTTCATGGTTCGGCTTCGCAAGCGATAGGACAGCAGCTGCTGGCCGGCAGAGGAGCCAGTCAAGGTTTCGGGTCATCCTGCAGCGATTCCAATTCATCGAAGTGCACTGGCGACAGTCTGCAGGTGAACTATCGTGGCCGCCCTGAACCCATCCAAGACGGCCTCTGTCTGAAGTTTGAACGGCAGCGGCCGCGCCCACTGCACACTACCATGGCTAAACAGGTTCACGAAGCCATAAGCTGCAGGGCTCTGTAATCTATCACACCTACTCCGTCCGCACAGGGGCAGGAAGACGCCGCCATCGGGCAGCCTGCATGACACATCCATGAAGAAGAAGCAGTCAGCAAAGCAAGTCCAAGGCTCAGTCGTGTCGTAACCTAGTTCACTGGGTATAACGCAATGGGTTCACCCTGTTGAGAAGAGCTCAGCTGCCCCTGGCCTCCCAACTAGCTACACAGGATGTACGAAGTACTTCGCAGTCTATATTAGAGATGTTGAGAAAGAAGTTCCGGACCGCGTCCATTGGCATCTCCCCACACGCACAAGCGCAAGGGTGACTTTCTTATTTTATTAGCTCCCCGAGTTTCGGGGATGGTTTATCCCCACAAAACAAAGGGATAGACCACGGTAGCCCCTTGCTCGGCGGCCGGCCAAACAACGCCTGATGAGATGCAGCAAGCTCAACGAACCAGAAGACTCGAAGACGTGGTTTGCATGACAACAGGCCAACCCCAACAAGCGCAAATACCCTGGTTTTGTCTGAGTGGTATGTACTGGTACATACCACCGTCTATTTCCACCCTTGGCTCGCCGATCAAGCATCGTCACCACGACTTAGACGTCTGTGCAATTACCTTGTTGGGACGTATCGGACGACGACGCCTCGCTCTCCCTTTCCGAGGCTGTCGGGGTCCGAGTCTCGACTCAGTCTTCTTTCTCCCTTGTAGCCAGCCCCTCGTCCTCCCCAAAATATCTGCGAGCTGCGGATTGTGACGACCGTTGAGATCAGTGCTGTACAATCTGCTTAGGGCCTGTGGCTTCTCTCTCTCAGGTTACGTCATCGCCGTATGTTGAGTAGTTAACTAGTTAGTTATGCCGTACTTCGTACGCAGCACTGCTTCCTGTGATATAGATCCGGTTTGAACTAAAATGGCGAGGCGAATCCCATTTTCAATTGTCTAAATAATTCGGTAGATTTGGCGGGCTTAGCATTCAGCTCATCCACTTCCCGCGCAACTCCTTCCGTACGGAGCGTCGAGTAACTGATTGCTTCGTACGAGTGTTTTTTGCCCCTCCCTTACCTTCACTTTGAGAGCAAGCAACACTCCCCCGCCAAGCCAAGACCAGCCCTTGCTTCGTCTCAGCATACCTAAAGTACAAGACAAGATACAGTGGTTCTTCAAAGAGTGTCCCCAGGTTGTCTCAATGCCCAGTCTCTTGATTAGGTAGTTAATTGGCTATCACCTTGCCTTAGTATTGGTTCCCTTTGTGTGGCTAGTGAAGCTCTTGCCTTGTGGCTTCCAGCTACCCCGCGCTCTAGGCTCTCCTCGGGCTGGATGTGGACACCACACGTGCAAATGGTGGGGTCGTCAGCCAGTAAATTGAGGCTGGAAGTGCCGATTTGGGCAGTTGGGGACGCATGCAGAAGGCGTGAAGAGGTGACTGTGTAAGCTAGAAGCCTAGAAGCCGCGAGATCCCGGGCGTTTGGTGTTCCTGCTGTTTTCGATGCGTCTTTCATTTCAGATACCCCTCAGATCTCGAGGTCTGAGGTTTCCTCGCATTTCAAATTCAAATTTGGCCCTTCCTGCCCTCCACGCAACTTCCCGCTCTCCTTTCCGAATTCTGCAGTCACAACCACGCCGTCTATTCGCCATGAACGCCCAAGAGCTCTCGCAGTATCTGGCCGATGCCCCGCCATCGGTCGTCAGGCTCGAGATCGAGAAGCACTTCGCCGCGCTGTCGGACCAGCAGAAGCGTTACGCCCACTTCATCAGCAGGTAACTATAGATGCATTCTCGCTGCCTCCCCCAAGGGAATACACACCTTTTTTGTAGATGCAACCAAGATGTCGTTTGCTCTTCATTTCACCCCCCCGCACCTTGCACGTGAACATCGCGTTTCTGCCGCCGCTCTTGCTGATCCTCGAATCTACTGTACAGGGCCTCCTTCGCTGGCAACCGCATTGTCTTGCGTCAAGTCTCACCCGAATCCGAGCACATCTATGACCTCATCCTCGCCCTACACAAGACCGCTGGCGGAGACTGGAAGGCACTCGCCGGGAAGGCCAACATTGACGAGCAGGGGCTCTCGGCCTTCCTAGAGTACGCTGCGCAGTTCCTGGGCAACAGCGGCAACTACAAGAGCTTCGGCGACTCCAAGTTTCTCCCCCGATGCGACGAATCCGTCTTTGCCTCGCTTGCTTCGACCTCTCCTGAGGCCGAGGCACACTACAAGGCCACCAATGGTGCCATCTTCTCCTCCGACAAGCAGGGTCTCCTGCATCTTGGCTTCACCGACGAGGGGCACTTGACCACCTATTACCCCGACTCTGCCGAAATCACCAAGGACGAGATTGCTGCCGTCTCCAAGTGGATGGAAGACAAGGGCCTACTACCCGAAAACACAAGGCTCAAGAAGACCAAGGACGGTGTCTTTGAGCTGCTCATTGCCTCGGCGACGACCAGCGTCCCCAGCAATGGTGGTGATATTGGGAAGGACACCGAATTTGTGATTAGCGAGGGTCCTCTGGCTGGCAAGACCTTGAAGTTGGTCTATGGAGACCACAAGAAGGAGATGGATGCCATTGCCGGCTTCATCAGGAAGGCGGCTGACAACGCCGAGAATGAGACGCAGAAGAAAATGCATCTTGCGTACGGCGACTCTTTCCACGGCGGCTCTCTCCTCGCCTTCAAGGACAGCCAGAGGCATTGGATCCGTGACCAAGGGCCCATGGTGGAATGCAACATTGGTTTCATTGAGACGTACCGCGATCCCGCCGGTGTCCGTGGCGAATGGGAAGGTTTCGCCGCAGGTAAGTTGGCTCCGCACACCCCCCTTCTGGAAGTCTTCCGCTCACCAACATCACAGTTGTTAACCGTATGTTTTGTTTCCCCGACCAACCTCGACCGGCGAGCAGCCATATGCTAACACCATCGTTTAGTTGAGAGAACTCGGGCGTTTGGTGAGCTCGTGCGTTCCGCGCCTGAGCTGATTCCGCTACTACCGTGGTCGACGGATTTTGAGAAGGACAAGTTCCTTTCGCCGGATTTCACTTCTTTGGAAGTCCTGTCGTTTGCCGGTATGTTGAGAGAACGCCCGAGGGTGTTCTATCAATACCCAAGATGAAAACTAACGACATTCCTTTATAGGTTCCGGAATTCCTGCCGGTATCAACATGTGTGTTTTAGTAGGCTACCTTTTCTGGTTGTGCACTCACTAATATTGCCCGTTAGCCCCAATTACGATGACATTCGGCAGCAGGAGGGTTTTAAAAACGTCAGCTTGGGTAATTATTCTTTGAGACCTTGCGTCAAATCGATTTGAGTGGTAAACCCGGACTAACCAACTTCATAGGCAATGTCCTGAGTGCGAAGGCCCCGGATGAGAAGATTCCGTTCATCTCCGACAGTGATTTGCCGCTGTACCAAAAGTACCGCGATGCCGCTTTCGAGGTACAGGTCGGCCTTCACGAGCTTACGGGTATGGCACAGTGGCAATATCTAGCAACCCCGGTATCTTGCTAACGATGGCCTAGGTCACGGCTGTGGTAAGCTTCTGCAAGAGACATCGCCCGGCGTTTTCAACTTCGACGCCGCGAATCCCCCAATTAGCCCCCTAACTGGGAAGCCCATCACTACCTGGTACAAGCCGGGCCAGACATGGGGCTCCGTATTCGGCGGAGTCGCCGGCGCCTATGAGGTACTGTTCTCCTATCGGTACCCGCGCCTTGAACGTAACTTACCATTGTATTAGGAATGCCGAGCCGAGCTAGTGGCCATGCATCTGAGGTGAGTTAGTTGAAGGTCGTGATATTGTTTTTGTTTTGTCACCTCTGACACCTGCGAAGTTGCGAATTCTCGGCGCTCAAGATCTTCGGTTTCGGCGACGGCACAGTCGACATGGACGGCCCGGCCGGCGATGTGCTCTACATTTCGTATCTCGGCATGGCTCGGGCAGGCCTGACCTCGGTTGAGTTCTGGGACCCGAAGAGCCAGAAGTGGGGACAGCCTCATTGTCAGGCTCGCTTTGCCATTCTCAAGGTAGGATTTCGGAGTGCGTCATGGAAAGCGCCTGCTTGCTAACTCAATCCAGTCATTCCTCGAGGCCGGTGACGATTTCTGTCAGCTGGTGTACAAGAACGACGATCTCTCTGATCTCACTATTCAACTTGACCGCTCTAAAATCTTGACGAGCGGCAGGAAAGGTAAGTTAACCGCCACGGGATATGATCGGAAGGAAAGCTAATGAAGAGTTCATTAGCTGTTGCGGACTTCCTCCAGAAGATCCACATCTACAAGTCGACTGCCGATGTCGAGACCGGCACCAAGTTTTTCGCCGACATGTCTGGCGTCGGATTGGAGTACTGGGGAACCAAGGTGCGAGACGTAGTGCTCAAGAACAAGCAACCGAGAAAGGTATTTGTACAGGCGAACACGTACTTGGATGAGGCGACCGGGCAGGTCACGCTCAAGCAGTACGAGCCCAGTCTCGAGGGTATCATCCAGAGCTGGGCTGAGAGAGAGGTCTGACTGGCGGATTCACTTCCACCGGGTCCGCGGGTTGCATATCGGTCAGCGCTCTAGGCGTACTAGGATAGAGAACTCGGCAACCAGGGCTTTGTCGTGGTATCAGGCCGTTGATAGCGTATGGAATACCCTAGGGTTTGCAACCATACACCGAGTTGAATTGTCTGTCTAAGTTATTTGCTACAACTAGCGTTTCCCTTGGGACGGGTAGATGAGGAAAAGAATACGTTATACATCCGAGTATTCCAGGGCGCTGACTCTTTTTTTCGGCTTCGGCAGAGAGTAGATTATCCGTTTCTGTCACTTCCTCCTCACTTGACTACTACCGAAGAGTCAACATATTGTTCTTCTAGCGATAGAGTAAGGGATTATGCCTAGGATAGGGAACTTTGAAGCTGATCAAGTATCTCATACTGAAACAAATAAGGACATTTCTCTCTTCGCACCAAGCCCATTCTCCTCGAAACCCCGCCTTCCCGAAAGCCGTATCTTGGGGCATGGCCCGTGTCCAGAATAAGTATTATATATATTCAATGAATCGTCCATGAAAACTATCCAACCTTCCTGCATAACCCGGCGACGAGTATGATCGCCAACACACCAAGCATACCAAGCACGTTAGTTTAGGGAGAGGGGAGGGCGGTGGGACAACAACTTCAAAAACAGCAATCAATCTCAAAAACGCAGAAAACCAAGCACTTCGCTTGGTTAATAACGGACTCGCCGCAAACGCTCGAGACGCGCTCGAGCTCAGATAGGTAACCACCCATAAAAAAAAAAAAAAGGAAAGAGGAAAACACTCGCATGCCACCCAGGTATATCCTCCTCTCCTTTCCCCTTCCCCGCCGCCCAGCCAGCCACCACCACCTCTCACTCTCACGTCTCCCTACTCCACTTAGATGCCCCAATCATAGTAGACGCCTTGGATACAATGCTAGCCATTTTGACGCCTTCCTTATGAAGCAAATGCCATGATCCCATTCCATCCCTTCTTCTTCTTTTCTAACGAGCCACCCCCCCCAATCCCGCGCGCCTGGCGTGGGCGCTGCCCCCCCTGTGGGTGATATTGGGCGTACAGCCCATATGTGTGCTCGTTTCTCTCAAGCGATACGGTGAGGGCTCTCTCGCGCCATTTGGCGAGGTCTGGCCCCTCACCCCAAGAACAGGTCTAGCCATGTGCCCGGCGCGTGCACAACCCCAATACTACCGGCTGCACGGGATGGCCGGATGCTGGTATCTGGCCCCGGTTTCCCTAATCGCGAAGGGGGGATCGCGACGGGGGATCCTGCCCTGGATGGCGCAAGAGATGTGGTACTACAGTTTGAGGTACATTTCAGGGACCGTAAGTCCACAACGACGATGGCTTCCAGAGAGCCAGCGGCGCTGCCACTACTATTGGGGCTGCGAGGGTGCGCCGTCATGCCCAGCTCCGACGCAACCCGGTCCAGGCCCCGGAATCTGTCGCCGAACGAGCCCCGATGAGGGCTGGTAACAAAGCGCAGACGCGGAGCAGCCTCAGCTCTGTGGGGACTGGTCGAACATGCCGTCCACGCTGGCTGCAGAACTCGACATGGGCCTGCCCTCGCCGTCCTTCTGATGCGTCTTCATGTGGCGCCGGAGTTGGTCCTGGCGGTGGAAGTTGCGGTCGCACCCTGGGACGGTGCAGGTGAAGCGGCCCTTGACTTCGTGGGTGCGCTTATGCTTGGACAGGTTGGAGGATTCGCTGAAGCCTTTCCCGCAGACAGGGCACTTCAGGGGTTTGAGACCGGAATGGACACGCTGATGCATAGCTAAAACGATAGTTAGTCCCAGCCACTGGGGAGAAGTATAGGTTCAACTTGCTCAGAGCGCTGGGGTATCTGAAGGCCTTGTGGCAGATATTGCACACGAGCGGCTTCTCGTTGCTGTGGATGAACATGTGCTGTGTGAGAGCCTGTTTCGCCGAGAAGCCCTTGTTGCATGTGGGACAAATATGGGGCTTGTCTGCGGGATGTTGTGAGTAAACTTGAAGGAGGTTGCAAGTGTGTGTAATAGCATAACCTACGGCCAATATGAGTCTGCATATGCCTCTCAATCTTGCTCCTCTGGGGGAACCCTGTAGCGCCGATCTCACTGCGTGGGCAGTCATCCCAGCCGCAACGAAAGCCCTGAACCCCCTTTTGAGCGTGCTTGATATGAGTTTCTGAAGCGTGCTTGAACAGCTCTTCAGAATCCTCAAATAATTGACCGCAGATCCTTGAACTACCTTCGTCACGCCACAAACACCGGTGCTCTTCCTCGGCCGCTAGATCAAGAGACCTGTCGACAGACGAAGCGGTGGATGTGCCGCGGAGATGAAGTGAGCTGTCTGGTTTGGCATCTGTCATCTCGACGCTGTTGGAGAGCGGGGTGAGAGGAGATGGTGTCGCTGATGACCGGCCCGAATCGGACGTATCTAAAGGTGTGGCCGGGGGGGACATGACTTCAGTCGAAGCCAGGGCATGTCCGTTATGCCGGGTGCCGGCCGGAGCACGTAGGGGATTGGGCGTACTGGCGGTAAAGTATGGCCTGTGCTGTGCGTTGAAGTGCATGAGAAACGACTCAGCGTCGTGAATTTCAGCTCCACACTCGACAAAACTTTGATTTATCTGAAAAGCTGAACCGACAGGATTGAACTGGCCGAAGGCGGCAGGGTTGCTAGGTAGAGGCATGTGGCAATACTGGTAAATTTGAGGATCGTCCAAGGGGCATGAGTCTGTGCAGTTGGAGGAGGAGGAGGTGTCGCCGTGGGCAACCAGCAGGTGGTTAGTGATGTTGCCCAACTGCCCGGGCAAGAAGTCGGGAGGGAACAAATAGGGCTGCTGAGGCGGACTAGATAGACCGAAACCCAAATCACCCATGACTACGGTTTGGTTATGAGCGGAGTTGACTTGGCACACTGGGAATAGGAGGCGCCTCACCTTGATGCTGCATACCATAGTGGCTCTGAGAGTCCTCGGGCGCGTGGTTGATGGAGATGAGGGCGGCTGCACCGCTGACCACTTCAGACGTGGGGACCGGGCCCGAGGCCGGGACGGGAAGGGCAGAACGCTCGGGGCAGGTTTGATCGGTGCAAGCGTCCTCGGTATCGGCGCAAGCAACGTCGGTGCACTTGTCAGTCATGGTACACTCGCTATCGCAGCAAGTGTCGGCCATGGAGTGGCAGTCCTCGTCGGCGCACGGGACACATGGGTCTAGTTGGTGGGTGTACCAGGACTGTTGCTGGTAGAGATTTGCGGCGGGAGGAGCCATATCGGCGGCGCGAAATTGCATCGACAGGTCGTTTAGGCCCATAGGATAGTCCTGACTGTCGCGTGGCCAGCGGTTTTGGAGCGAGGGGGGCCCCCCTCGGTGATTAAACTGCTGGAAGCCATTGTAGAGGCCCACACCCATGCAGCGGTCGACACAGAGGTCGTCGTGTGACTCGTAGGCACCACCCGCGGCGGCAGAGAGGCGAGCAGCCTCGTTCGCTGTTTGCTGGGCGTGCATGACGGAGAAATCGAAGTCGAAGTGATTGGTGCTGCAGTGGGAATGCCGATGAAAGTCGTCGTCTCCAGTTCCAGAAAAGCGATCGTTGGAGTCGAAATGGCCGTCCATGACGGCGAGCGAAGGGAAGCTACCGATGACCACGACTAGGGACTTAAGAAGAGGGGTGGATGGTAGGTAAGGGGGGGTGTGTGCGTGTGTGCGTGTGTGAGGGTTGGGATGGGGATTGGACCAGAGGTTGAAGGAGAACCTCTTTGGCTGCCTTTCCCAGGTTCTCGGGGTTGGTTGCGAGTAATTGAGTGGGCGGGCTGTGGTTTGTGCTCTATGGTCTGTGGTTCCCTCGTCCCTCTTTTCGAATATACACACGGCCGTTGATGTAGATCGGAAATTTCGTAGTGAGCGGCAAGAACCGAGAGTCGACTCTGTATGGGTAATTCGGTGGCTTTCGCGTTGTCTCTAGACGGAGGCTCAGAGGGTGGGAGAGAGGTAGTTGTGGGGCCGAGAGCTGCGAGGGTCGAGATTATTTTACAGTTTGTGAGAACCTTGACGGCCCAGCCGAGAGCAGCGCGTGGGAGACTTGGGAGGGGACTTGCCCGAGTCCCGCTATTGTGCTCTTATCTTGTTGCTTTTGTCTTTTCGAATTCCGAAAAAAATTCAGACAATAAAAGGCTAGCGCCCAGCAATTGAAATCAATGCAAAAATAACCTCCAAGACAGCTGAATCTCATTAGATGTTGGATTCAGACAAGTCCCTTGTGCGGCCGAGTTCTGCTCTCAGAAGATGGTGGGGCTGCGACCAACAACCCTGAATGTGGGGGTGACTGCACTGGTGGGGATGATGGGTTCGAACCACGCCTTTTCGCATTTATTGATTGGGTGATCTCTGCCAAGCTCGCAACCCCCATTCCCGGCGACCTTGCCGTGTCTGTGCGGGCACCTTCCAACCGTGCACGACATGTTTCTGAGGTCCGGGGGAACTTGAGACCCCAAAAAAGGGACACGATATGAATGGTCAAGTCCACATGTTGTCGTCGAGGCATGTGCCCGTGAGAGTTGCGGTACATGAGTAAGTCCTTCACCTACATTCTTCCAAGAGTTATCGTCATGGCCTAGGTTGACTGACGTAAAGCATACGTACTTCATTAGATATACTTGATGAGTAGTTAAACGGCGACCAAGCCTTTTTCCAATGGGGAATTCAGAACTGGAAATTATCAAACTAGAACCGATGAGCTCGACTCATATTTATACTCGCAGCCACCGGAAACGGTAGGAACAGCTCAGTCCAGTTTGGCGTTTGCACCCTGAGGTAAGGTACTCCGTACCTAGCCAAGAGATCTATGAGTGGGGCATTCCAGCACACCCAGGCATCTCATCCGAACGACCACCATCCATCTCCAAATCGTTCAAATCCCAGATTGAACGAGTACACCTGGAAACCACACCCACTTATAAACACTCCCAAACCATCAAACCGCCCACCTCAACCACCCCAAATCCATTCCCCGATCAACAAAAACCCCTCCCTCCACAAAGACGAAGATGGGCAACCTCTGCAGCAGCGAGCGCGATCCCTTCTCGCAGCCCGGCCGGCCCCTCGGTAGCACGCCGCCCGCACCCACCTCGGCCTCGGTGCCCGCCGCCGCCAAAGCGCCCCGGGAAAGTAGGCGGCCCACCCCGGACACTCGGCGGCAACAGCACACCCGGGTCCGGCTCCACAGCCGCCGACGATGCCCGGGCGCGCGCCGCCGCCGCCGCAGAGGTACATCCTTTCTTTGAACTCACTCACCACTCTCACACTCACGCACTCACCCACCCCGTCACCACTCCACCACCCCCTCCCATCCCCATGCCCCCCTCCCCCCCCTCACCACAACCACCCCAACCCACCATCCATAGTCAATCAATCAATCAATCAATCAAGCAAGCAAGCAAGCAAGCAAGTAATAGCCCACTGACGGCCCCCCCCTCACAGGAACGCCTCCAAAAGAGCAAACAAGGGGGCAAGCTCAAGGCACAGCTCAACCAGCAGCGCGGCATGACCGATGCCCAAGCGCTGCGGGAGGCCAGCGAGACGGAGCAGCGGCAGCGGGAGCTGGACCAGAGTGCCAGTGCTTTGAGGCATTCGTAGGCGAGGTATTCTGTGGTTGGGGCATTCGTGGTTGGGTGGTGGTTGTGAGGTGAAGAATGGGGGTGAAGGTGGAGATGGAGATGGGGATGGGGATGGGCATGTTTCATATGGCGAGTTTGGGGGCTGGCATGTGTGTGTCAATCTGGGAGAAAGAGGGGGGGTTGGGCGTTGGGCGATTTCATTCTGCCATCTTTCTTTTTGGGTATGTACCAGGCGTCCTTGGTGGAGCGAGCAGCACTTTCTACTTCGCAGTCAATCGATAAAACAAGTCTTGAATGGTATTAAAATTCACATTCTTTGCAGAAACCAGCTATGACAAAAGCAACTGAGAACTCCTTATCCGCTTCCAAGCGTTGCCAACTATACACGTTTGCTCTTTCTCTTTCCCTCCCTTCTCTAAACCACCCCATCAAAAAAACTACACACAAGTACAAGCCCATCACGCAATGGTGTACCGCCCGCTCGCCGGCGCCCGGCTCTCGGCATCCGCCGCAGCAATCGTCCCCTCTCTAAGAAGACGAGTAAGCTCCGACAGCGCCTTGCCGACCGCCAGCTCCGTGTCGCCCTCGATAAGGATGTACAGCTTGGGGTCCGACCCGGAGGGCGGCTCCTTGCCGGGCGGGTAGTAGTTGCCCTTGGTCGTGATCGACGTCGAGGTGGCCTCGAGGATCTTGGCCACGTTGGTGCGGTTGGTGACCGCCCAGCGCGCCTTCTGCGGGAAGTCATTGATCTCGAGCGTCGCGTGGAATGCGCCGGCGTCGGGGCCCTTGTTGTCGATCGGCTGGCCGGGCCGGAGCTGGCCAGCCCGCGCCAGCCGCGCGTTGATCTCGCTGATGGCCGAGGCCGCCTTGTCGAGCGCCCCGCCCTTCCCGGCGTTGACCGTGACCCCTCCCTTGACCGCGCCCTCGGCAGCGGCAGGCAACGGCTTGGCCTCGCTAGCATCCGCCTTCGCTGACTCGCGGGAGACGATGGCCGACGCGGCTGCCAGGATGGCCGACTTGGCCTTGTCCTTCTTGGCCGCGTCCTCCGCCGTCTCTTCCTCCTTGAAGTCGTCCTCCTCGCCCTCGGCCTTGTGCGTCTTGCGCTCGCGGACGCGCGCCGCCTCGCGTTCCTTGTCGAGCCTCTCGAGACCCTTCCCGCCGAAGCCGCTAGCATCCTTGGCTTTTCCGGTCTTGACCTTTTCTTTCCACGCCTTACGCATCTCGTTGAGCTGCTCAGGCACAGGCTGCCCGCTCTGTTCGAGAGCCTTCGCGATACCGGGCGCGCAATTCTCCTGCTCCTCGGTGATGAACGTGACGGCCGTGCCCGTGTTGCCAGCGCGCCCGGTGCGGCCCGCGCGATGGACGTAATCCTCGAGATGGTTTGGCGCATCGTAGTTGACGACCAACTTCAGCTGCTTGACGTCTAGACCGCGCGCCGCCACCGACGTTGCGATCATGATGGGACAGACGCCCTTCTTGAAGTCTGAAATGGTCGAATTACGGTCTTCCTGATCCTTGCCGCCGTGTATGGACATGCAGCCATACCCGCGCCGCAGGACTTCGCGCAATAGGTCGTCGGCCTTTTCTTGCCGCTCGACGAAAATAAGAGCACGGACATCGTCGTCATCGGCATAGAGCTCGCCCAGGAGCTCGAGCAGCCGGACAAATTTCTTGCCCTCGTCCAAGATCTCGACAATTTGGGTGATCTCGGGAGCTACGACGCTGCGACCGCCGACCTGTATCTCGACCGGCTCGCGAAGCACCTTTTTGGTGAGCGCATCGATAATCCTCGGCATGGTTGCAGAAAAGAGGATCGTCTGCCGGTCCGGGCGGACATTGTTGAAGATTTTCATTACTTGTGGCTCAAAGCCCATGTCGAACATGCGGTCAGCTTCATCCAGTACGAGATACGTAGCACGCTTGAGATTAGTGACACGGCCCGAGTTCGCAGCGAGAAGGTCGATCATGCGTCCCGGCGTAGCAACAATAATTTCCGCGCCGCGCTTCAGCTCGGCGATCTGGTCCTTGATGGCATTCCCGCCATAAGCAGCGATCGCGCGGAGCTTTAGCGCCTTAGCGAACGGAAGCAAGTCTGAGTAGATCTGCGTGCACAGCTCTCGGGTAGGAGTCATGATCAGGGCAATGGCGCCGTCGTCGCCGGTCACCGGGTCTTGGTCTTTGATGTGCCGGAGCATGGGAAGAACGAAGGCCATCGTCTTGCCGGAGCCAGTCTTTGCGACTCCAATAACATCGCGGCCCGACATGATCACAGGCAACGCCTGCATCTGAATCGAAGTTGGTTTCTCGTAGCCAAGCCCTTCAACCACATCAAGGATTGGCCGAGTAAGACCGCACTGCGACCACTTCTGGACCGGTTTGGGCACGTTCTTGCCAGAAACTTTGATGCCGTCCAGTTCCAACCTCAAGTCAGCGATGTCGTCCTCGGTCATCTGACTGAGCTCTTGTGGCTCTACCCAGAAATTCTTCCGTATTTGGTTCAGCTCGATCTTGCTGTAGTCTATCGTCGGAATATCCTTCTTTTTCTTTTTGCTCGCCATGGCGAGTATTGAAGACGGATCGGCCTTGTCCTCTTCGTAGCCGTAATCGTCATCGCTGAAATACGCTTCTGGTTCGAACCCCTTCCCGGCTTTCTGCTTCTGTCGCGCAGGTACCGAGCCGATACCCCCTGCGGAGCCGGTTTGTTCAAGGTCAGCCATGAAGGCATCCAACGGGTCAACGTCTTCATCGACATCCATAGAAGGGGCTGGTAGCACCGCTTCATCCTTGGATTCAACATTGGCTTCGTTTTCGGCCTCGTCCTTGGTCTCGCCGTTGGGCGTTTCCGTGTCGACATCCATGGCCATCCCCTCCTTCTGAATGCGCTCGTCGCGCCGCTCTTGGAGAACCCGGTGAGCTTCTGCCATCTCTTCCTCGTTTTGAGCCATGAGGAGGTCCAAGTCATCCGCTTCTTCCTCCCCCTCGCCTTCCGCGTCTGGCGTGCTGTCCGCATTCTCCGGAACGAAGTCGGGGAGTTTGACGAGCTTACGCTTGATAACCTCCTCGTCGTCCATATCTATTTTACGCTTCGTCGACGATTTCTGGCTGTCAGCAGATTTGTTAAATCCAAACGCACTGACCGCCCTGTTGGCCGGTAACAAGCCGGCACCCTTGAGGTTTGCCTCTTTTTTTAAACCCAGCGGCTTCGGCGCCGGTGCAGCCAGCTTCACGTCACCAAGGCGTGTTGGGGACTGAGGCCGTGCGGCTTTGGAACTCTTCGCGATGGCTTTAGGGTCGAACTTGCCGGCATAGGGCATTGGGGGTGCAGGGGACGTCGGGGCAGGACTCATGGCGCCGGCCACGGGACTGTTTGGGCCTGGTGTGCCGCTAGCCTTTTGGTCCATTTCAGCCAACAGCATCCTAGTACTTCCCGCTGTAACGGCGGCTTCCTTCGCCTCCTTCTGGGCATGTTTCTCCTTCATGGCTTGGAGTTTGCGTAGTCGTTCAGCCTTCTTCTCCGCTTCGGTCTGGGCTTGCGTCGGTGTGGACTTAGCTGGCTGCGGTTCCTGATAAGCGTCAGCAGGGGAACGTGCAAGTCGTCTAGGTAGGTAAGGACGCACCTCGCTGTCTTTGCGCACAACGCCATCCGACTTGGGAGGCCGAGCGCGTGCGCCTTCACCGCGACGGGCGGCGGAATCGGTCGAGCCATCGCGACGGTTCCGGCGGTCGCGAGAGTCGTCCCGCCTACCGCGGTAGTCCCGGTTACCATCTCCGCTCCGTTGTCCTCGGCGATCTGGCGATCGCGCTCTGTCTGGGCCTCGGTCGCGTGACCAACGACGGTCTCGATTGCCTCCTCCATCACGGCGACCGCCTCGGTAATAGTCATCGTCTCGGCGGTCTATGGAGCGGTCTCTGCGGCGGTATGAGTCGCGATCTCGACCGTCGCGGCCATGGTCGCGCTCGCGGTCGCGGTATCGACGCTGTGGCAGGTATGGGTCAGGAAAGAGTCCATCGCCACGGCGAGGGGCGAGGCCACGACTTACGTCCGGGCTGCGAGACCGTCGGCGGTGGTCGCGGTCACGGCGATCATCATCTTTTCGCCTTCGCGCAGCATGACTTCCTGCAGGAGATGGTGAGCGCGAGTCTCTGGGCCGAGCCATTTCTGGTTTCAGTGACGGTGGCTCAGCAGGATTGTCACTGGTGGTGAGAAGTACTTTTGGAAGCGGCCGACACTGGTTAGCGCACTAAGTGGAGATCCTGCATGTCGTGGCGCGATGCGTGGATGCGGATAAGGTGCTAATGCTAGATTCGAGATGGGCGAGGGGTGTCTCGGTCGAAAGAACTTGGGAGATTCCAGATGTTCGAGAGGTGTGGAGCAGGCACGGCGACAAAACTGTTCGAGGCACGATACAGTGTCAACTACCGTTTGAAGAGAGATTGACACAGTATTGGCACTGTGTACTTGGTCATGTTGTGTAGTGTATATCAGGGCTGTTTCGTCGCCACATGAGTTATTTAAGGTGATGTCCCAGAAGATGGCTGCTGATGGATTTGTTTCGTCATAATGTTTCTTTGCAGCATATACCTTCCCTCTGATGAGCAAGCGAGAGCAAGCGACTCGGAATCCCAAGTCACTGCTCGAGTCCTTCTGGGGTGGGGCAGTATGGAACCTAAGCATCCATACACTTTACGAAAATCTTGCCATCCCTCCTCAGTCTTTCGTCAATCCAATCACCTCCCCCTAAATCATTAACCCTCTTGCCAACTCCGATGGACGCTGGTGAGATGCTTTTAGGTTTGGCTAGCAAGGCTGGCTTAACATGCTTGAGCACCCTGTGTGGCCCCACAGCGTGGGGTTCCTACCTGGCACACCAAGCGAATGGCGCGCTTTCTTGGGCTAGTTAATCTGTAAACCTTTGGCATCTGTGCATATCACCCTAAGGGATCGCCCAGTTTTGAGCTGCTAGAATTACAATGGAATCTCTTCTGGGTGGCTTCCATTGGTGGGGCAGCCAATGACGAGGGACTGTGTTTCGTCACCTTGGATGAAGTTAGGAACAGGGAGGAGCCAAATGTCCCAAGTGGTCGCTCGGATGGGTGATAGGTTGTGTAACAACAGATTGCATGAAGCAGGACTATTGAGTCTCCAGCCCAGGCCACCTTAATCTTAATCTTCCACAGCGGCTCAATTGTTGAATAACTGTTCGTATTTGAACGGTAGATTTTTTTGTCTTTCTGTGAGAGCCCGGGGTGAGGGGACAGAAGTGAGGGGCCGTGAGCTGTTTGTTATCAGGAACTCGGGCTCTAACCCTGGTCGAGCTTGATGGCGCATTGTGGAGTAAACAGGGGAGGTTGGAGCTGCGTTTGAGGTTAACACAACCGGTTCAGCAGGGCAGAGCTCAATCAAGGTGGGTTGGTCCAACCACGAGACCGCCCGCATAACGAGCTAAAATTGCCGAACCTCTCTCTCCCACACCTCAATTCCCGGTCCCTCCTGCACCAATCCAAGTGTGCCTCCACCGCTGACCTTGACCCAGCCAGCAATCTCACCAATCCCGAATTGAGAGCTGCAGAAAAGACAAAACCTCATCATGTTGTCCGCATTTGGCCGCGCCGCCGTACGGCAGGTGTGTGTCGCCGGCAGCCTCTCCATTCGCAGCGCAGGTCGCCTCGGCGCACCCGTCATTCCGAGCGGTTACCGTGTCGTCGCCGTTTTCACCAGAGGTCTCGCTACCGCTGTTGCCCCGAAGAGAACGACCAGGGCCACGACCGCTGCGGCATCGAAGAAAGCGCCCGCCGCTAAGAAGACTACCTCTACCAAGAAGACGACCACGAAGACTGCGAAGAAGCCGGCCGCGAAAAAGGCTGTAAAGTCCAAGGCGAAGCCCAAGGCGAAGAAGGCTGCCAAGAAGCCGGCGACCAGAAAGCCGAAGAAGCTCACGGACGAGCAGAAGGACAGGATCAAGCTGCGCGCTTTGAAGGAGAGGGCATTGTTGAAGGAACAGCCGGCCAAACTTCCCGTGACATCATGGAACCTTTATCTGGTCAAGAATCTGAAGGAGAGACTCAACAAGGAACCCAAGCCTACCTTTGCCGATGCTATACGCCAACTCTCGGCCGAGCACAAAGCTTTGCCGGAACAGGAGAAGGAGGTGAGCTGATCGAAAAGCCTTGTGCACGCCCCGAGCGTCATTGAGACGTTAACTAACAACCACGGCGAACAGAAACTCGACCTCGAGGCCCAGAAGAACAAGACTGCCAATGAGATCAACCTCAAAAACTGGATCGATAGCCACTCTGTCCAGGAGATTCGTGAGGCGAACGTGGCTCGCAACTTGCTCAAGCGCAGGAAGTCGGCCCCGACCAAGCACACCCTTCCTGACTCCCGCTTCCCCAAGGGGCGCTTGACCGCCTACATGGCCTATGTCAAGACCCGCTACACGTCTCAGGAGTTCGAGGGCCTCCAGAGCAAGGCCAGGCTCTCCCATATCAGCAGCGAGTGGAAGGAATTCAACGACGAGCAGCGCAAGGTATGGCCGAAATCCATTGTCATAGTCAAGTACCCGCTGGTTGCTGACCCTTCTGATTGCTTTAGCCCTATGTGGACATTGAGAAAACCGACCGTGCCCGTTACGAGAAGGAGATGGAGGCGTACCGTGAGACCATTGAGAAGAAGTAAGATGCTCTTGCGTCGTGTTGGCAGTAAGAGACTTGCTCGGCCACCTGTACATTATGAATACCCTTCTCGGGGGTTGGGCCTTCTCGGATGATTAACCTGATTTGTGGGGGGCGGCTTGGGTTGTATGCTTGTGCATAAACCGATGTTTGGTAAACTGGGCTGTTAGGAACCTTTCTTTTAGTGCTATGTTGTCACAAAGAGATACTTGCCCCCAGTGTGCAATCCGTGTTCATGGGGTTTACGAACACTGCCAACACTGCCAACACAAGGTTTCGTTCACTCTAAAACTTGAGCAACCCCAAAGTCTCAAAATTGCGCATAATATCATGGCATTCTTACCTAGTCTATCCCATGCCACCCCGGTATTTCCAAAATCCCAATTCCGCACAATGTGTTATAAGGGTATCAACCAGAATGCATGAAACCAAACCGCGATCCTAAACCCCTGGGGAAGAAGTCCCAACCGAACCAAAAAAAAAAAAATATAAAGGAAAACCCGACACCATATCACAACCTCTCATCCACCTCTCAACTCCCACCTCCCACCTCCCACCTCCCCTCTGCCGCCGGCGCCTTCGCCGCCCTCGCCGCCACAACCACGACGGCCGTCCCCTCGGCCCCGACCCACTCGGCCCCCGTCTCCAGCACCCTCCTCCGACTCATCAAATACAGCACCAGATACATATGCCCGACCACGCCCCCCCAACAATACACCCTCAACCACGCAAACCCTGCGTCCCGCGTGCACGACGTCCCCCACCCCGCGGCGCCCTTGGCCAGGTACGACGCCAGGAACCCCCACGCGGAGCGCTTCAGCGCCGCGTCCCACCCGCGGCAGTCCACGAGCCAGTAGCCGCGCTCGAAGGGGCGGAGGGGCCGGGTTTGGGAGGTGGGCTGGAAGCGTTGGGCGAGGTTGAGGGAGGAGGCCAGGCGCGCGAGGACGTCGGTTATCAGGTCTTCGGGGTGTAGGGGGGTGTCGCTGGTCGGTGGGGGTGGGGAGTGCAGGGTGAGGGGGGTGGTGAGGGGGAGGGAGGGGGAAGCGGGGAAGGGGGGGGTTGTGGGTGTGGGTGTTGGGTTGTTGTTTGCGGTTGTTGTTGTTGTGGGGGGGCCTATGTGCCCTGACCTTCTGGTGAGGGGTTTGTCTGGCGAGGGGGTCTTGGGGCGATGTTCGGGGCCCCTTTGGGGAAGGGGCGGCTCCGATTCCGCCACGAACGAAGGACGCGGCGCAGAGCTGGGCTCGACTTGGGTAGGAGGACTCCAATCCCGGCTCTTCCATGATCCCTGATGTTGTTGGTGTTGGTGGTGGTCGGCGGCGTTTCGGTTCTCCCCCGGGGGATCGGGGGATGACAGTGCCCAGGTCCTCGTGTGGCGTTTGGGGTTGTTTGTTGCCATCTTCTCTGGAGGCTTCTTGGCCGAGGCTTTTTCTCCGGGACGGGCTGGATACAGGAAGTGTCTGGGGCGGTCTCCTTTCCGAGATGGGCGAGGTGTCCAGGGTGGAGGTATAGTGAGCTAGGAGCCTCGTTGGTGTGCAGAAGGGCGCGAAAACGCTGTCACTCCTCGGCATGGAATCCTCAACCTCGCTCGGAGGTGGCACCCATGACGATGGGGATTCCACGACTTTCTCTGGTTCGGGGCGTTGTAATCCAGGAGACCCAAAGTTGTGTGTGACGCTCTGGAAAGAGAGCATTGGGGATTGGATGAAGCCGGGAGTCGCTGCTGGTTGAGATGGGCCTCCCGCCTGTGGTCGTAACTTGTTTGCATCTTCCACAGCAAGCCTAACTAAACGATCGTTTGATACCGATGGACCGGGAACGATTGTTTTGTGTGTTGCCGGCTCGAAATCCAGGTACGCCGCTGCCAGTGTCCGATATTTAACATCATCAACAGCCCGAGCCGGTGCTGCGATATGCACCAGGATCTCTGTCTCCGGTCTGTCCATTCTGTAAATTTATCGAGTGCGGCTTATAAAAGAAAACTGAATTTTTGTTGAGCGAGTATCGTATCTAAATGTTGTAACGCCTTTGAAGCCAAAGCCAAAGTCAAAGAACGATAAGGATGAACTTGGATGCAGCGGAAGCTGCCTGTTATTAACTATGCCAAGAACTGGAACGATTTGCAAGAAGTCTCAAAACCAGAGTGAAGGCCATGAGAGTTGCTAAAAGGCAGACAAAGGCTGCCTAGTCGACTTCCTCTGGCTGGAGAGTCACGGCGGTAGGTTAAATAAATAACAGGCACCTGCCTAGGTACAAGATAGTCTGTTAACGACTCGTGACGGATTGGGTGACAGATATGGATCACAGCCCAGACCGCGGCTTGTGGGGCTGCTTGTTGACTGGCATTTGCAGCCGTTCATCCAGCTCAGCTGCCAAGACGAGACGCAAAGAGCTGAGTGAGACCTGTGGTGTTTTCTGCCCAGTAACTCCGCCTAAATGTGTAATGGATTCTGGGCGAGAAAGGAGGCGCCAAGAGGCCTGAAGAACAACATCATCAGCTCTTGACTTGTTGTTTGTCTATCACCCTCCATCACCAATTGATAACTTAATTCTGCCAAAACGATCTTCTAGACTCAGTAAGACCACCAGAAATCACAATGGCACCCGAAAAGAAGCCGATTCTCGGCTCCGTTATGGTCATTGGCGGTTGCGGATTCCTAGGCCACCACGTTGTCCGTGTCTTGCTCCGAGACTACAACTGCTCTGTGTCGGTTATCGACTTGCGTTGTACTCGCAACCGGAGGCCCGAATCCGATGGCGTTTCGTACCACGAAGCCGACATCACCGATGCCGCCAAGCTCGAGAGCATCTTTTCGCAAACCAAGCCCGATGTTGTGATCCACACCGCGTCACCCCCTGCGCAATCCAACGACAGCGTCTCCCATGCGCTATTCAAGAAGGTCAACGTGGACGGGACCGCCGCGGTGGTGAAGGCGTGCCAGCAGACGGGCGTCAAGGCCCTGGTGTACACGAGCTCAGCAAGTGTCATGAGCGACAACAGGAGCGATCTCATCAACGCCGACGAGCGGTGGCCGACGGTCCGTGGCAGCCAACAGAGCGAGTACTACTCAGAGACCAAGGTATGAGATCTCCATACCCAGAACCTAGCACCCAACACCCACCCAGCGCGCAACCCCCAACTGACCCATCGTCCTTCTGCGACCAGGCCGCCGCCGAAGAGCTCGTCCTCGCCGCCAACCGCGCCCCCGAAGCCCCCAATCTCCTTACCTGCTCCATCCGCCCCTCAGGCATCATGGGCGAGGGCGACACCATGGTCCTCTACCACCTAATCAACATCCTCCGGCAAGGCCGCTCCGGCGTACAAGTTGGCAACAACGACAACCTATTCGACTTCACATACGTGGAGAACGTCGCGCACGGGCACCTGCTCGCGGCCCGAGCCCTCCTCCTCACCGCCGCGTCCAAGACCATCCCCCTCGACACCGAGCGCGTAGACGGCGAAGCCTTCCTCATCACCAACGACAGCCCCGTGTACTTCTGGGACTTTGCGCGCGCTGTCTGGGCGGCGGCCGGGTCGCCGCACGGCACCGAGCACGTGCGCGTGCTGCCGCGCAGCGTCGGCATGGTGCTCGGCTACTGCAGCGAGTGGTTCTTCTGGGCCATTGGCAAGCCGCCCACCTTCAACCGCCAGCGCATCGTCTACAGCTGCATGACCCGCTACTACGACATCTCCAAGGCCAAGAAGCGGCTGGGCTACCAGCCCCTGGTGAGCTTGGAGGATGGCATCAAGCGGTCGGTGAAATGGACGCTGGAGCAGCAGGAGAGTGCCAAGAAGGCATGATTGGTGTGGTAGATGGAGGCGTTTATGCTGGAATCTCGGCGAGGTTTTGAGCGTCCATGTAATGTTAACGGGGAGTGAGAGTGCCATGTTTTGATACCTATGAGGGACATGTGGTTGAACAGGTTTTGTTTTTTCGTGTCTAATATAGTAATAGCAAATACGGCGTAGATGGGAGAAAGAGAGCGAGGGGTTATACGGAAACACGTCGAATAGAGCGCGCGCTTGATTTTCCCTTGACTCAAATGTCTGACTTTATCGGCCAGAACCTTCCTATGCTAGCTATGTGCCGATTGACCCAACGAGACGTCGTCCGCCACCGCCAATACCAAGCTTTGAATGCCAACAACTACTCCAAACAAGGGGGTGTCCGACGACTCCCAGCCCTCGGAACCCTCCCAGACAGAACGGAAAGGAACAAAGTCACCCGGGAAGTCGGTCTCATCCTCTGCGCCCCTCAATCCCCATTCCCTCTCTCTATTCACAGCCAGTTCCCAGTTTCTTATCCCTTCCCCCCCCCCTTCCCACCCCAACTTTCCCTCCACTATTTCCACCGGCCACAACGATCCCCGTATTCACATTCCGCCGCTGCCCGCACCACCCACCGGCAGCAGCACCGCAACCATCCCGAAAATATAAGCCAACATTGCCAGGAGGCCAGCCCGCTTAACGCGTCCACCCCGACTGGCACAACTCAAACATCGTGAAAATGGTATGAGATTTTTTTTCATGGCTGGATGAACGAAGCGAAGAAAAAAAAAAGTGTGAGTGTGTAAAAAAAAGCTCAAAATTAACGCCTCACAACCATGCTTGCTTTGCTTGCTCGCCTCGCAATCAACCAATAATGGTGCATGCAGAAACAAAAGAAAAAAAAGTACGCCGTCTACGCCGAGCCCGGTGATGAAAGTAACAGGCCAGAGAAAAAGAAGACTTTCAGTTCAGTCATACCGGGGTGGTAAAGTCGCGAAACCGTTGCTACCATCAGCAGCCGTGTGCTAGACGCTGCTGGTCGTCAACCCGCTATTCTGCCTCCCCCACCCCGAGTTGCGCCACTCTCTTTGCTGCTGTTGTGACTGTTGCTGCGGCGGCGGTTGCTGTTGTTGTGGCTGCGGTTGAAGTTGGCTACCGCCACGGCCGCTGCCGTCTGGCGTTGGGCCCCCTTGAGGGTCGAACTGACCGTACGGCGGCGCGTCGTATGGCCCTCGTTTCGGCGGCGGCGTCGCCGCGTGGGGTGGGCCGTAAGACATCGGCTCTTGAACTGGGCGGGCACTGCTCTCCTGCTGCCACTGGGACGGGTCGGTCTCTATCCGCCTGGGCGGTGGGCGAGTGGGGATTTCGTGCCGGCCGACGATTTCGGTGACTTCGGCATACTGTTGCGGGCCGAGCCTGTTTGCGGCCCGGTCAGAGAACTTCTTGAGGATTTCTTTGCTGGTCAGCTCCCCGGTGGAGTTGAACAACCCCTGGTCGCTCAGGATGTCGACAAGATCATCGGGAACCTAAACGACTGTTAATCTTCTTGAGTCGAGGCAAAAAGCACCAGTAGGCTTACCAAACACATCTCCCCGATGTTTGCTATCAACATCTCCACCACTTGAATCGCAAACATGGGCTCGTTATCAAAGCTGGACAGCTTATTCCTGTCGAATAAGACGTTGGGCGCGATGACAGTGGCCAGGTTTTTGATGTCCATTTTGGACCCCGACTCGTCATCGACTTGGTGAAACGACCCAACCCATTTCAGGAAACAAAATAGAATCTCCAAGGAGTCCCGGTTGGGTTTTGGGAGTAAGCAGCAAGTCAAATGGAGACAGCGCCGCATCTTTTGCTCGTCCTGGATCTTGGCAGCAGCCAGCCACAACCGGTAAAGCTTCTGTGTCATCAAGGGGTCCGGTAGGTCTCGGAGGTAACGCTTCAGCAGGGCGGCTACTTGGACGGCTTGGGTTGAGCTGAAGTCTACCTGCTCCTCCTTGTCGATCTTCTCCACGAGCTCGCCGAGCTTCTTGATGTTGCCGTTCTTACGGAAGACACCCTCCACGGAGAGGTCCATCTGTTTCATGGACGAGATGATATCGTCCACAACGGCGGGGATCCGCAGGGTGCCAGGTCCGACGCCGTCTGTGGATTCTGCGCCATCCCTCTCGATGATAACCTCCAAGGGCACGCCGAAAACCCCCTTCTTCTTAACGTTCTTGCGACCATCGTTCTTGAAAGCCTTGCCGATGTTCTTCCAGAAGTTGGCTGGCTTTTTGCTTTCAATGAAGCCAAGGAGTTCCTCAAGTGTGAACTCGGATTCCACCATGGGGTGCATGGTCAGGACGGCAAGATGCCTCACAATGAAGTATTCCAGCCCGGATAATTCAGAGAAATAGCGCCGGCTGCGCAAACCAGGCTGTCCGCCAGGAGCGCGAGACCCTGGCCCCTTGCCGTCTGAGAGGCTGCGCTGATGGCCGTTGCCGCCCACGGGTTCACCGGAGCCAAACTGAGGCTCGCCTGTTGTCGAACGGAAAAGCTCTTGTCCTGGGGGTGGGTAGGGCCGTTGTTGCTCTCTCGCTTGTTCCGCCGCGATAATCCGAGGGATGTCATCCAGCGTTATCGCATCCTGATTGGGCAACATTATGTCCTCTTCGTCGATAGGCCCCCTTTCCTCGACGATGGAAAAGTGCTTGTTAAAGCCGCCCTCCCCTTGGCCGCCGCCGGCCGACCCGGGGCGTGCGCTACTGCTTTCAGGTCCGTCCAGGATTCGCGATGTGCGGGCTTTCCTAAAGCTCGACGACAGGTGCTTGTCCAGACGGGTGCTCTTTAACCTCTTGACATCGTTGAGAGCGCTCTCATAAGACGACTCCCTGTGATGCCTAGGATACTGGCCCCCGTGTGGTCCTGATCGCCCTTCAGTCGGGCCTGAACCATCCCCATTCGGGTCATCCGAAAAACTAGGGATCGAGCCACTAGCCCGAAGGATCTCGAGGAGCCTGGCCAGCGCGACCTGGAGCAAAAAGACGTATTGTTGCAGCTTGGTAACATGCTCAAGCGGCGCCGCATTCGGCGGCGTGTTGGGTTCGCAGCTGCTGCAGAAGATCTTGGCATCATAGGGATTGAGGTGCGCATCCTGGAGGTTTCGCCCAAGCTCCTTGCCACATCGCGAGCAGTTGGCACATCCCAGGTGCCATCTCTTATCCTCGATCTTCGCACACTCGTCCTCGATCGGTTTCCGGCAAGACGCGCACTGGTCTGAATCATGGGCCGAGAGTCTCGACATGCCAGAGGTTAACTGCAGTGTGGTGGTGGAGTTGTCGTCCGCCTTGAGCGTCTCCAAGTCGTTGAGATCGCCCAAGAAGTGGTAGAGACCCTCCGCGTTCTTGCGCTCTTTCTCTATGCGGAGCGCTCCTTGGAGGCAAATCCGGATTAGGAGTTTGAGGTAATGAGCAAGACCTGTAACAAGGGTTAACAAATCCTGGGTGACGCCCGGTTTACGTGTAGCCCTGTCCTGCGTCTTGGACAATAGTGAGAAGAATGCCACAATCTTCTTGCAGAGGAGCTTGGCTTCTCGGCCATAAGCGAGAGCTACACGATCAAGTTAGCCGTCCGGACCTGCAGCGAAAGAGGGCTCATTCCTACAGTTCATCTCGAGATGGGCCATGGACCCATCGAGCCTATCGGCGGACCGGAAGAGAATGTCGACATGGAAGATAAACCTCTTGGCGACCATGACACCGTCGATATATGCGCCATTACTTACATGCAGCAGCATGTCTGATATGCAAGCGGCCGACGACTCCTCGAATGTTGACAGGACGCTCCATATCCGGTAAACCTTCTCTTCCATACGCTCCTCCTCTTCGCGGACAAGTTCGCGGCCAGCTGGGTCATCTGGGATTGGGGCGGGCACATCCTGGGGCGGGTTGAGGCGGACATTCCAAAACTTGTGGATCATGTAGCATTCAGGGTGCCAGTGCTGGTTCTGGCCGTTTCGGAAGATCTCGACGAACTGCTTAAGAATGGAGGCCTGACAACCGTTGCAGCGTTGGGCAAACTGGGTGGAGTAGTGGTAGTGGCAGTAGACCTGATCATCGTGTTCGTAGTAGCTGTCCTGGGCTCCAAACACGGTCGGGCACAGGGAACAAGTAAAGTGGTCGACGTGATACTTGCGCTCGAGGGCGGTGATGTAAGACCCCCGAAGTGCGCCGTTGCATTGGTGGCATAGCAACCCGAGTCGGCGGAAGTAGTCGGTCTCGCAGAGGGGGTACTGCCCTGTGCCATCTCCATCATCGGCTGGGAAGAATTTCGAGGCTACAATCTGGCCACAGTCCTGCACAGCCGTTAACAAAGGGAGCCAAAACAAACATGACTTAACGAACTCACCCGACACTTGAAGCAGTCCAAGTGGAATGTCCCATCCAGTGCACGCACAAACTGCCCCGTTAACGGCTCGCCACATTTCTTGCAAGTGCGCACCTGGCCACTGGCCGACCTAGAACCCCGTGGCCTCGACCCGTTCCTCTCCCCGCTGCGCCTCGACTCGGTGTCGGTATTCTCAGCGCTCAATGAGGGGGAGGCCGGCTGTCTCCCCCCCTGATTACCATGACCGCCATTGTGTCGGGGCAGAGCCGGCGTGAGATTGGAATGTTCTTGGTCCATCCGGTACGGGGGCTCACTACCACCGGGTGGATGGCCATGGCCCCAGTCACTGCCTGGGCTGCCGCCGTAATCGTATCCTGCCATGGTAGACTGATCCTCAATCCACCCACTTCTTGTTGATCACACCCACCATGTGGCCTTCTCTGTCTAGAACGCGACCGTAGCGAGGGACACGAGGTGGTGTGCACGTTTGGCGGCCGAGGCGAGAGTTGGAGGTCAGAAGCGGGGGTAGCTCGCTGAGCATCTAACTGGTAATTCGAAACCTAGAACACGGGTTGGCCAGCCTTAAACTCGAGGTAAAAGAGCGATGTCGGCACAGCGATTGTTTCCGGCCGAGGTCGAGGTTGAGAGAGCGATGCACTTGGTGCCGAGAGGCTGGGCAAGGTGAATGTGGATATGGGTTGAGGCTGAGGGGGATGGTGTTGAGGAAAGCCACTTGTCGCGGTCGGGTGCGGTCGAGTGCGGTCGAGTCTCGGCGTTGTGCGGCTGGCTGCGCTGTGGTGCTGTGGTACTGTGGTGCTGTGGGTGCGGCTTTGTCTGGGACCCGTCCACTCCTGCAGAGCGGGAAGCAAACCCAGGCGGAAAATGTATGCAAGCTCGTTCGGATGGTGCTTGCGGATACCAGTGCGCTCGAGTCGGGTTGAAGATGACAAGAGACGGAGATGTTCAGGAGGTCAAGGTTGTGCGATCCACTTCAAAGCCTGGGTCGGACAGCAGCGATCGGCAAGCCCCCGCCACGGCGGAGTGCTAATTTCCAGGCTTTGGCCAGCTTTGGTGGGTGGTCTTTAGTGGGCATTGGGCCCAAGAGGGAAGGAGTGAGGATGCGTGCCTAAAAACCGTTGGGCAAAAGAAAGGTTTAGTTAACCTGACACTTGGTGCAACCAGTGATAGACAACCCAAAGGCACAAAATTTGGTTATTTTTCTATTTGCGTCCCATTCTCATTTTGTAGACTTCCCAGACATTTGACAGCATGGATCGACTCGAACCCATGCAGGTATGGAGCGAGGAGAAGGTGAAATCGAGGCACAGCCCAGTGCTTTTATTATTAGGCCCTGGAAGCACACCACGGGCCAGGGAAGCTTTGTCCCCTCCTTCTGTCCGCGAGCTTGGAGGTTCCCCTGTCACCATGGAGCGGATGGGGAGATTGCCAGGTTCGTAGCCAAGCAAGGGACAAAAAAAAGAGTGATTCATTGTTTCTCGAGACTTTGTCGAAGGGTCAAGATGGGGCAGTATCCGACATCACCGAAAAACCGGGTAAAGAAAGCATCGGTAATCTGTAACCTACTACTTATTTGATAGCTGGTTTCCAACCTTTTCACTCTTATTTCTCCTTATCAGATCGTCGGCCCGGTAATAACAGGAAACCGACTTTTCAACCACAGACCAATGTCAACCTTAGCGCATCTCATAAGCAAATTTTATGTAGCGGGAACTGGGTTCAGTGTCAATCATCCGGCAGGTGCGATGATGAGCAGCTTCTTGAATTCCCCTTACATCAAACAAACCCTGGGTTGAAACTGCCCAGCTTGAACCTTTTCTTCTCAGAACCTACAACTGAATATCACTCGCTCGCTCTACCTATCACAAACATCCCACATGCCCGAATTTCAACGGAACCTAATGAAGCCATGTAGTCTGGACGCGGATACTAAACAATAACCATACTGCAACTCACCTTATCCCCAAGATGAACTCCAACCAAATGCAACTTGTAAATCGGCTACCCGAAGCCATTCGCGTTCATTCGACACACAGCCCACGTGGCCGTGGTAGCTTGCATCAAACTCCCTTGTTTCCCAACGGCCTAGTTAACCAGCTTTCTTAGTCTCCTCTCGATAATCTCTCTCCCGCCCAAGGTATCCCAAACACGGTGAGGTGCATCGTCCACAATGTCCCAATTCTCCAGGTTTGTGGTGAGATGGCTCAGATCCCGTTGCTATTTCCGTATCAGTCAAGTCGGTCCAATGCCAGGGTTCAAACGGCGATGCTGATCACCAACCTTGTTCTCCCAGTCCCTGTCCTTACGGATTTGGTGGCCTGAACTGATCACCACGAGCGGTGTATCCTTATCCTGGATGGCACGGCTGGAGACCACATCTCGCTTGGTGAGCGACTCTGCCACGAGACTCTCTTGGAGTTTGGCAAAGATGGTGGTTCCGGACTGATACGAGGAACGGCCCCAAACCCGGTCCACGGCCCGCCTACCCCTGAAAATGGCACCCAGGATACGATCAATCCCGCAAGGCGAAATGACGCCCCGGATCCAAAGGAGGAAGCCGCGCCCAGGGCTGCCGGTACGGGCGAGGAGGTCCTCGTGGAGAGGATCAATCATGAGGATGCCTCGCACCTGATCGCCATGGCGGGAACTGAAGACACGCGAGTACAAGGACCCGATACCAGCGCTGGCGAGTATCCAACTGTGGTCGACCGGTTTGTTAGCTTCTACTCTTTCCCACCAGCCGTGTCCCAGATCATTCATCACTTACGGCCCTTCTTCTCCAGCTCGGGTGAGTGTTTCGCTCAGGCCGTCCGAAGCGATACTCGCCGAGAACGGGGATGGCGCGGTATCACTCTAGCCCCATGTGTTAGCAGACTGTGATACTTGGAAAGCAACGCGGCCACCAACTTACCCATGCCATACCCGGACGGTCAGCAAAACAGAACCGAGTGATGGATCCGTTCTTGACGGCGTTTTCCGCAAACTGCCATAGACCACGCTCCACCGGATCCTCGCCCCCTTCGAACAGTACCGTGGTCGACCTCGCCCCAGCCGCGTCGGTTTTGTTGCCATAGCAGAACAGATGGATTTGATATCTATCGCCGTCCACCCAATACCGCTCGCCAGGAGGTGGGAGACCGACGTCGATGGCCCGCAACGTCAACGTGAGCGTCATAAGCCCCACGATACATATCATGGCGACCAGCACAACTGTCGATAAGGTGACCTCGGCCCATTCTAACACTGTGCGCCTGCTCTCCGGGCGACCGGTCAAGCGCTCTTCCTCCTCAGCCTTGGCCCATTGCACTGTTCGGTCGGCGGCCACGAACCAGGCCGCCATCAGCGCGGCCCAGATGACGCTGGCGATGCCGACCCAGATCTCGGCGTGTCGCAGCCCCGGAACCGCCAGGATCATGACGGCGTCAACAAGCAGCACAACCGCGTTGACAATGCCAAATATCCTCGCCAGCCTGCTGGGGACGGAGAAAAACAGCAGCGTGACAATCAAGGTAAGGAGCGCGAGCGAGGCATAGTCGAAAGCGAAGAAGGGAGATCCCCGGACATGCAGGCCGGGGGGCGTGATGAAGACCGAGACGACCATCAACACCCACCAGACAAAGGTGATGACGGTCAGGGCGACAGTGATCCAGCGGACAAAGCGCACGGTCCAGAGGTTGTACGGCGAAACAGCGGGGTCGTCGGGCGAGAGATACGGCGTGCTATGGATGCGGTTCGGCAGGAGCCGTGTGTGCTCGTCCACCCGGGTGTCCGGCCGGGTGTCCTCAGAGGACCGGCCCGGGGGCGAGCTCCGCCCGGCCCGATCCTCGTCGGTCTCATGCTGGTTCCAGAACCCTTTCATGGTTTCGGATGTCTCAGACGGTATGACGTCAAGTGCGAGATGCTGTGCATCTAGTATGAACTAGTACACGACCGATCTGGGAGAAACGAAAGCTGTAAGTTGATGTGTCCGAGCCGAGGAATTTATCGCTGTTTTCAGTTTTGAATCCTGCTCTTAGTATTCCTCCATCGTCTCCCTTTTTCTTGAGCATTCCGGGTTGCAGACAATTTGCCTCGGTTTTGCGCCGGACCTCAACTACTATCAAAGACGTCATGGCTCGGCAAGTTGCGATGGCAGCCCGGACTCATTGGTCGAAGGGCCGGAGCAAAAGCGGCAGATCGCCCATCAAACGGGCCACATGGTCTCCTTTTTCTTTCACTCCGCGGGGATCCCATGGAAAATATATGTCTTTCCTAGTCTTTTTGGGATTTTTTTTTCTTCAACTACGAATGGTTGAGTCATTGCCGAATACCGACAATCGCATTGTTCCTCCGTCTGTTCGTACATTTGCTAAGGTACTTCGTACTCCGTCCAATGGCAACATCTCGGCAAACTCGGGTCTCCAAGCGGAGCTACCCCGAAAGCACTCCACCATCGAGGGATCTCCCGCCTTGCTTATTGTCCAAGCAAGCAAGTGTCAAGCTGCACCTTAACATACGAGAAATGGCCCCCCTCACAAGTGGCTTGAGCAAGCACTCGATACAAGAGTCGTTGAATTCCCAACCCTTTTCTAGTTACTCGACCCTCCATAGGGGAAGCTACTCAGAGAATCTGACGCCGCCCCCGGGGCTCTATATACCGACCTAGACCCCGACGACGACGAGGTCTGTCCTTCGAACACGCCCGCCGATTGCCCGCTGTACCGTTTCTTCCTCCGGTCAGCTGCCTTCCTCCGCGCCATCGCTTCCGGGGTGGGCCCGGATGCGGGCCGGATGGCATCCGCGGGGATCTGGCCGATCGGGGCTTGCAGCTTTGCGTGCGGCGGCTCCGTGTCGTGCGGCGAGATGCCTGCTTTTTTGAAGGCTTCTTTGCGGTATTGCCGGAAGGCCTGGGCGGAGGGTTCCGTGGTGGCGAGCCAGCTGGCGAGTTTTTGAGCTTTGCTGGAGAGCCATGACTCTCTTTTGTTGGTGGGGTGTTTTGCTGCTTTCTGCCCGGCTGCCGGTGCCGTGGTTTTGTGGCCGTCTGTTGGAGCGAGCTCTGCATTGGGGTTTGAGCCTGGGGCGTCTGTTGGGTCCATGGCTAGGTAGGCAATGACTTTGGGATGCTCGTCAAAGGGGGTTTTGTTGTTATGAGTCCCGGCATCGGTTTAACCCTCGGATAACGTAGCATAGGAGAGCCAGTCCCGGATTGACGTCTTGTGGGCTCGTGGGCTTACAAGACGGCCATATCGAAGCAAAAACGGCACATAGTCGAGTCAGATATCTAGCGGGCAGCCCGCGAGGAAGGGGCCCAGCTTGACCGCCTGCTCAGACCAAGAGCTAAGGCTATCATGTGTGAGAAAATGTCTGACTTGCGAAGCAGTGGAGAGTGACATACTTGGTTTGAGGACGGGGTGAATTTCACCCTGGAGACACAATCGACGAGCGGATATCTTTCTGCGAAACAAAGTGGGAATCGGAAGAAACAAGCAAAGCCATGATGATGCTGCACCTTGAGGAACGGCAAACCGGATCCCGCCTTTTGCGTAGGCTCTTCAGCTGCATGAGTCGATGCATGGCAGGGATCGCGCTGTACGCTAGGGTCTGCTTCTGGAAGCCCGGAAGCTTGGTTAACCTCCAAAACTAGTTTATCTATTGGATAGAACGAGCACATGGCATGACCAAGCAAGCCTTCGACCCTTGCCTTGCATAGTTAGGCACTGCTGCTAGTTTCCGAGACATTCGAGAACACGAGGGCAGCATAATACATAGCGAGAGCGAGCAGAAATCGAAACATTGAGCTTGGCACGCCCTGTGACAGACTTCTAATTTTACAGAATAGTACGAACAGTGAGCGTTGTCCGCGGTATGTACAACAACTTGGGGGTTGTGTGGTATTCACCGAAGCAACCAAGGTCTCAGATAGTTAATGTTTGCCTGCGGAAGACTAGTTGTACTTGTAAGAATATGTGGGATAATAATATTGTGGAGATACGAATACTACGTACCGCCTTTCGTATATCCCGCGGCTTTTGTCCTTTGAGTTTTGGGGCGTTCCAATATTTCTTGGAAGCGAAAGCTGCTGGCCCAGGTTTCCATTCCAAAGCGCTCGGGCGGGGCCAAGGCGGGGCCAAGGCGGCAGGCGGAAGGCATGGAAGCTCAAGGCAAGCAGGTCAGGTATGCAGGCATGGAAACAAAGGAAAGCTGTTGCGCCAAGCCGAGCTTGACAATGAGGCCCATAGAAAGAAGCAACCTTGACATTTGATTCGCGAACAGTCAAGGCAACAAGGGGCAATGATCGGGTGGCGGGGTCAGCCCAGCAATGGAAGCTTCACCCCACTCGAGGTTCCCACTCCGGCACGTGTCCGGGTCGCTGTCCGTCCATTGCCATGGCCATCTCTTTGTCATGATCAGCTCTTTGCCACGCCGTTTTCATGCACCTTTCTTCCAGCGCAATCATGTGTTAACACCAACCACATACACGAATAACAGCTCAAACCATGCCGGGCATTACGATCACCACCAAACTTCCACCGCGGACAGCAGAGGCCGGGACAACGCCTCCATGCCAGGCTTCAGCCTCGTCGCGACAGCAATCGCCATCGCGCCCCCATGTCAGCCCTATCACTCCGACTCAAGAATCGACAGAGTTTATGGGCTCCCGTCCGGCCCACCCCGCCCCAACAACGGCACAGAGCACATTACCAGACTTTGCGGCCGGCCGGCCAGTCTTCACACACACAACCCAGACCGATCAAGTCGGCATGACGCCGCCACCAGCGCAACCCATCGACTTCGAGTCAAACCCGGACGTGCTCGCTCTCAAGAGCGCGATATCAATATTACAACTCCAACGCGCCCGCGCGACTGCCGATGTCCAGTTACTAAGTCGCGCCAAGGACGCGGCGCTTGCCAACCCGGAAGCCTTCACCGCTGACCTGGTAAGCGGGAGGGTGCGCATGGAAGGCGATCCCCTAACATCGGGGAGGATGCGGAGCGCGAACGGGGGCCCAGCAGAAAACGACTCCGAATCCGAATCCGACTCCGACGCCGACTCTCACCCCGCCGACCAAAACGGCGACGGCACCCGCCAGCAGGTCACACCCGAATCCGAGTTCAAAACCGACAGCCGCACCACCCCGACATCACCAACAACAACAACAACAACGACGACGAACGGCGCCGAAGGTTCGAACCAAAGAAGCCACCACCCCTCATCATCATCCGCATCATCATTAGCACCAGGAACAGCGTCAGCACCTGCCTGGCAAACCCTTCCCAAGCCCCAGACCGTCGTGCGCTGCCCGCCCATCAACTGGGCACAATATGGCGTGGTGGGCGAGTCGCTCGACAAGCTGCACGCGGAGCAGGTGGCGGCGCCGACGCCCGGCGCGCCCATGGCCCTGGGCCAGGGCGGGGCCTACGCGTTCAAGGCTGGTGCCGCCGCCGCCGGCGGTGGTGGTGGCGGTGGTGGTGGTGGCGAGCCGGCACGGCGGTTGAACGGGGTCGCGGCGCCATATAACCCGATGAAGGATAAGGTGGAGAAGAAGGGGAGGGGTGGGAAGCGATGAGGGCGCACCCTCTCATCCTCTCACCTCATCTACCTTCGCAGATATATTGGGTGGTTTCTTTGAGTGTTTATAAATGGGATGGCATGATGATAGTTATAAATGGGATGGGGTGGCATGATGCCATGTGTTGACGAGCAAGAGAGTCAGCATGGATGAACAGCATAGCAGCGGCGTTTTGCGGTGTGACTTGAATCTCGGAATTCATCTGGTTATAGTTACGAGATCACACACAAGATCATACAAGGACCATACATAATAAAATCACACTCGGTATTAAGAATAGTTAGCGTCGTTGGTGTTGGTGTGTCATGGACAAGTCGGGCACGACAATCTCGGTACACGGTCCAGGAAGGTTTACATCCGTACAAGAAAAAGGTATCTACACGCCGTCTCCTCACCGAGCGAAGTTTATGTAAGGGGGAAAGCCTCGAGCGCGTTCTTCCAGCAGGAAACCAGGCCGTTGAGTATCATCACATTCCGTAAAAGCAAACCGAACACCCAGACTCGTGAACTCCACCCCGGCTACCTTAACCCTGCCTGTTTCCCCTTAGCCATGTCCGAACGCCGAACGGCTTGGTTTGGATTCCCGTGGACCCAACAAGCTGATGCCATGCGTGAAAAAAAAAAAGGATCGAAATCAAAGAGAAATCTGCATGTGGGCGAGCTCGGCGCTCATCTAGAAGTCCCTACCGATTGGTTAGTGACACTGCCGTGGCCTTCCGGGTTGAATAGACATACTCCATGGACTGCTGGACCGACCGCCGCAGGCGCCGGTTGTACACACGTCGATCCTCGGGCGAACCCCAATACAGCTTGAACGCCTCGGGGTGGACGAGCGTCCTAGGGTCGTACGGAGGGTGGTCCTCTTCCAAGGCCTCGATGATGGCCTCGATATGCGTCTTGACGTCCTCCCGCCGGCTGGACGGCACCACATAGCAAGGTGTGCCGTCCGCAGCAATCCTGTGGTGGAATAGACGTGTTTCGAACTTGATCCGTGGCTGCTCCTCTGGGAACCGAGGACTGAAAAACAGCCTCGCCCTGAACAAGCCGCCGTCGAGATTCGTCATGGGCTTTCCGAAGTACGTCAGAACCCAGTCGAAGGGGTTGCCATCAACCAACTCAAGGTTGTGCGCGGTGCCGGAACGCTTGAAGAACTCGACAATCTGCTCGAACTGTCTCTGAAGGTTGACCGCGACGGTTGTATCCTTAGACTTCGCCGCAAGCCCCTCCACTGCCCAAGCTTCGGTTTCCGCGTCCAAGGCCTTCTTGATGCCTTGCAGCCGACGCTCGAGTTCACCGTAGTTGAATTTCCCCTCCATTGTATTGTTGGAGCCCTCGAAGGGCATCCGCACAAACATCGTGCCATCCTTCACTTCCGACATTCCCTTTTTGATGGTAGCGAGGTAGGAATCGTAGTACCACAGGAATCTGCGCTTGCATAGATCCTTGAACGGCTCGAATGGAGTGCTGGATTCGTCTTCGATGGTGTCCATGTCCAGGTCATAGTCATCCTTCGTGGCCGCGGGGGCCGTAACGGCACCGTCAAGCCCGATCTTGAGATATTCCTCCAGGCGCTGAATGACGGAGACTCTGAGTGTCTCGTGACGGATCTGCAGATTGGTCAGCCTCACGGGCTCCGGATCGTTGTGGGTTGTAGCACCTTCTGCACGTAGTCCTTCTGGTTCTTCTTGTCGGAGGTCTCGTTGGCATCTTCAAAGCCGGGCTCGTTCTCGTAGGGGTTCGAAGACATCAGGCTCTGGATGGAGAGCAGGATAGATTCCAGGCCCTGTGCGGCAGACCACTCCTCTCCTCGCTCACCCCGCCATGTTCTACTCTAGATTAGCCTCCTGCTCGAGGAATGACCGTATGTAAGTCGCGATTACGGAACGTCGATTACCCTAGAATTGATCTACGGCCCAGTCAGTCTGCATGTCGCCCTCAGGTAACAGGTGGGGTTTCACATACAGGCATACTCTGCCATTGGCATAGATGTTGGGATTGAACCTGCACCGACCCCCGTTCGTCGTGATCGCGGTGACCTGCGGCGACTTCCTCGGATATTCTAAACAGATCGTCAGTATCCTCACCCGGATGTCGACCTTTCTCGTGTGGGTCGTGTACCTTTGTTGAATTTGAACGCAAACTACCGACATATTAGCAAGCCAAACCAATTCCGATTAATGAACACCCTGTTACCTCAAAGAACCCGAATTCATAGGGCGTCTCGTGCGGTCCGATGATAAGCGCCTTGACATTTCGAACATCGATATCGCGACAGGCAACGGCGAGTGCTGAGAAAGTAATGTTAGAAGGAATGTTGGAATATCCGGCCCGGGGGGTATGCTCTGGGGCTTACAAAGGTCCGAATTCTTCTGGAGCTCGCTCAACTCCTACGATCGGGACGGCATCGCCATCATGGGTCAGCCCATACAACCCCGCGCAAGCAGAGGGGGACAACAGCGACCCACCTTCGTGATTCGGAATACGGACTGGTCCGCCATTGCTGCAGTTCGCCGATTATTTCCTGTGAAAAGGAAGTATACTTCATGGACCACTGAAAGGAATCGTTCACTGTTTTAGGGAAGAATGGCGCAAAGAGAGTCGTGGTCTGGCGAGGAAGAGGGCTAGGTTCGAAGAGGAGGGCGGCGGGCATTTGATGGAAGGCTGAGGCACTGAGGGCCGTGGCGGGGCCCGATGAATGAAGGCGGACCCTCCTGGCCGGGCTAGCAAGGGCCTCAACACAGTGCAGCTTTAGGCTGCAAACCTTCCTCCTCACCATACACAATGTGTGGGGCACTGTGAACAGCGCCTGGGGCGGCACAAGAGCGGCGACTTACATCCAATGCTGCCTATGGACAGGACCAACAAAACAACGCTGTTCTTCAATTTGCCAACGAGCGTTCGATAACTGACCCATCAAACCACCCAAGCCCCGTTTGCCATGCCACGAGTGCTCAATAATGTTTTGGATTTCTGATCTGTACAAAGGAGGCAACGGCTCATTCAACACTTCCTGATGATAGTCGTCCAGTTTCGGACATCACGGTCATGCAGCTTCAAATTAGGTGGATGTGACCGGTATGTGTTTGTCATTTGCTCCTATGGACATGCTGCAAAATCCCTGACGGCACATGTGCACATCGTGCAGCTGTCACAAAACTGCATACCTTAGTACCTACCTACCTGTAGACAAGGTATGGACCTCTCAAAGTTCAGGTGAGGTTGGGTTGCGTTAAGCGGGCCTGCAGACCTGGGTGGGTTCGAAGCTTTCCTCACATTTGACGACGCAGGGTTTTCGGGTACAGAAAACGATTGGAGCATCTGAGCACAAAATTAAAAGAGAGGTACCTGGTACCTCAAGATATGTTCCATGCCTCAACTTCCAAGACCATGGTGGGACGAACCACCTAAGTCCGGCTTGGAGATCGAAATCCTTGGTCCCTGTTCCATGGAGCACCTAAGGTCGAAAGAGATATGAGTGATCATATTGCAAATGAAGCTCTCAAATAAGAATAAAAAATAGGGTATCTGAGGCGGCTTTGAGGAAGGCCGAGGGGATGAGATAACTACAACACCCATGCATTTCACCCTTCTCCGATGCTTTGCAGGACCTACCTAGGTCCATTGGGGATGGAAGTGGTGTTTGGAAGGCTGGTGGGGCATCCATCTTCAGCCCTTGTGCAGAGGAGAGGGGCGGCTGACATGGCGCCGGGCTGGCGCGCTAACTCCCGCCAGAAACCCGGCGCGTCTTCCATCAAAATCGACGCGTAAAGTGCCTGCACCGACAGCCAGCAAGACCGCAACAAGGGGATTTTCACAACCAAAATACTTCAGTATCCAATATTACCTACCTCCTAGCGATCCTAGCTCAAACGCTATTCGCGAACTGCCATGTCAAACTTCTTCGACCTCAAGGCCCGAAAGGCGGCGGCTGCTAATGGGACGACATCGAGCAGCACAGAAAAGCAGAAAAGCGAAACCACGAGGGTACAGCCTTGGGTCGAGAAATAGTACGCCACTACTGCGACTCTATTCCTGGCTACATGGGATGTGCTGACTGATTCCATCTAGTCGACCCAAGACACTCAGCGATGTGACAGCCCAAGACCACACCATCACCGTCCTCGAACGGACGCTCCAAGCCTCCAACGTAGGTACTCCTCTTACCCCCACCCACCTTACCCATCAACCAGCTAACACCATCCCCAACCCAACCAGCTTCCACACATGCTCTTCTACGGCCCTCCCGGCACAGGCAAAACCTCGACCATCCTCGCGCTCGCCAAGGAGCTCTACGGCCCGGAGCTAATGAAGTCGCGCGTGCTGGAGCTCAACGCGTCGGACGAGCGGGGCATCTCGATCGTGCGGGAGAAGGTCAAAGACTTTGCGCGCACGCAGCTGACCAACCCGCCGGCGGGCTACAAGACGCGGTACCCGTGCCCGCCCTTCAAGATCATCATCCTGGACGAGGCCGACAGCATGACCCAGGACGCCCAGAGCGCCCTGCGCCGCACCATGGAGACGTACAGCAAGATCACGCGGTTCTGCCTGATCTGCAACTATGTGACTCGCATCATTGACCCGCTGGCGAGTCGCTGCAGCAAGTTCCGCTTCAAGAGCCTCGACCAGGGCAATGCCCGCCGCCGGCTGGAGGAGATTGCGCGGTTGGAGGGGGTGCCCATCGAGGACGCGGCCGTGGATGCGCTTATCAAGTGCAGCGATGGTGATTTGAGAAAGGCGATTACCTTCTTGCAGAGTGCCGCTCGGTTGGTGGGTGCCAGCGCCTCGGTGGCTGGCGGCGAGGATGGTGAGGCGATGGATGTGGACAAGATGGTGACGGCCAAGGTTGTGGAGGATATTGCTGGTGTGATCCCAGACAGTACGATCCAGGCGCTGGTCCAGGCAATGCGACCGCGGGCTGCTGGCGAGACGTACCAGGCAATTGCCAAGGTGGTGGAGGAGATGGTTGCCGATGGGTGGAGCGCCGGGCAGACTATGACACAACTCCATTCGGCTGTTGTCTACGACGAGACGATTCCCGATATCCAAAAGAACAAGATCGTTATGGTCTTTTCTGAGACCGACAAGAGGCTGGTGGACGGAGCGGATGAGCACCTCTCGATATTGGATCTTGCACTTCGCATCTCGGGGATTATGGCGGGGCGGTAATGGGAGCTGTAGAAAGGAAGGGGAAAAGGTGCTCGGTCATATCAAAGGCGTTACGGAGCAGGCAAAGGAATAAATGGGGTGTGTGTTGTTCATTGCTGTGATTTAAGAGCTATCTTTCTCGGCTCGAAGAAGCCCGAGATTTCCATCCAACGTATCCCACACCGTCTTGGGGTCCGCCGGTTTCTCTGCTTTTCCGATCGTATTCTTCCGTGCCCCTGCCGCCCTCCCTGATGGGCGGCCTTCAGCCAGCCATAGATCATCCTCGCCGGCCCTCCCGCCCTTGTCCTTCTGTTGACCGTCTGGGGGTGGTCCCAGCAGCTCTTCAATCTCCCCAAACCTGCGCATCGAGCCCTCGAGCGCAACCTGGCCCTCCTCGATCTTCTCGGCCACGGCTTCCAGAGTAGAGATTTTGGCGGAGTCGGCCGCGAACACCCAGGGTCTTACCCGGTCGGAGGGCCCAGGCTCTCCGGTCATCGACGTAGCCTCGGCAAAGGCTGCATTGGCCCGCCCCGCTCCTGGCATGGGGTGCGCTGGTATGAGGTGGCTCTCTTCGGCCAGGTGGTCGATGATCTGGCTGTTTTCTTTCACCTGCTTGGAAACGGTTGCGTTGAGGTGCGATTTGTGGGCAATAAGCCCTTTCTGCTCGCGGGAAATCGAGAGCAGTTGCTCGAGGTACGGGGACAAGAGGTGTGCGGTGGGTGGTGGTTTTGGTGTTCCTGGAGCTGGTGGTGTCACCTCCTTCGTGGGAGGTCTGATGACCGGCTGAGGTTGCTGGCTGACAAGCTGAAGAAGAGTCTTTCTCGCCTCGAGATACTGAGCATATTTTTCCTGGATACTAGCCAGCTGCTCCTCCATGTTGAGAGACTCTGCATGCGGGCGGTGCTTTTGGGATTCCTGTCCCTCCGCACCCCCATCCTCCCCCGCGGCCTTGCTGAGCTCGGTCTCGATCCAGTTGATAAGCGTCTCTCTCGTCTTGTTCAGTGCCTCAAATTTCGCGCCTGGGCTAAGCGTCTCCGGTCTGACGCTGGATCGTGACTTGACCTTCTCTAACAGTTGCTCCTCGCGTTGCAGCAGGAGCTTCGTTTGCAGAACGTGCTTATCCAGCTGGTCGACGAGCCCCTTAATATGCGGGCCGCTGTTTGACTTGTCAAACGTCAGAGCAGTCACCAACTCCCTGGGCATATCCGGGAGCGGCCTCGAATCCCTAAATATTTCCTCGGGTTTCAGGAAGTTGGGTGACGCGGCTGGTTTTTGACTGAGCGAGGTGATACCCCCCTCAATGGCCTGCAGTTTATCGCGTTTCTGTCGAAGGCGGATTGCTGTGAGGTGTTCCTGCAATCGATCTGCACACTGGTCATCGGGACTCGTTGGAGTCTCCTTTGGTTGCGGCTGCTCATGGCAACATGCGGCAAACTCGTCGCGAGCCTTGATGTTTGCGTTCAAGGCCTCGAGGTATTCTTTCTGCAAACCTCGGGCGGTTAAGGGGGGTTCGACTTCATCCGTATCAATAAGAGCCAGAGGCCCGAGTGCACCGCCATCGTTGAGGGACGAGCCGAGGTGAACAGCCAAAATCTGTCTTATACGTGTGACTTCCTCTCTTGGTCGGATGTAGGGTTCGAGTGTTTTTTGAATATTTTTGAAGGTACTCTCGCTGGCTGAACCCATCCTGCGTTGATCTCAAGTTGGCAGTGTTTGCTGAGGTGTTGACCCGGAAATTTCTGTCATTGTTTTGGGAAACACTAAAAGTGTCGGTCAGGATGAAGTCAACATGGAACGCCTGAGACCGCATGCGCCTGAAGGTCCATGAGATGGGCAGTTCTGGTCCACTGGGTTGTCTCGGCGCTGCGGTGCCTGGGGCTTGCCTGACAGCGGGGAGCTCCCCAAAGCTCGCACATTCGCTAGGGCAACATCAACCAATCAGGGGCCGCTGCTGCTGCAACCTGCCCAAAAATTTCCGGCTTTGCCAGGTGAAGTTGCAGTCAAACAGCAACATCCCGTCCTCATCACGACCGCGATAACCATCACCTCCAACTCCTTGACACCACGATTCCTTTTAAATTCTTCTTCGCGCCTCGACCTTTTCCTCTCGATGCGGTGCGGAGACATAATCTGTCCGCGACATAGAGACATCCTAATTTGGGTGGGGTCGGACTGATTAACGCCACCAAGCTGCAGGCAGAATCGACGCGGCGGCGATAGTCGAAGTACAGATATCATCGCGACCTGACGCCCATCCACTTTCAGTCGACCCCGAGATACCCTAATAAATTCGCCCAAGATGTCCGATTACCAACGCGATGTCTCGCAGTACAAGTACTCGGCCATGTCCAACCTGGTTCTCCAGGCGGACCGTCGGTTTGTGACGAGACGAACCGATGAGGCCACTGGAGATCCAGAGTCGTTGGCCGGGCGCTTGTCTATCAAAGAGATGGGAGGTCGCGTAGGTCGGGGCTCGGCGCCAAAGACGAAGAAGACTGGCGCCATGCCGGATGTGGAGCGAGGGAGCATGCGGGAAGGCGCCGATGTCCTACGGCACATGAAGCAGCAGAAGAGCAAGGCAGACGCACGTGGTGGTGGTATCCTGTCTGGCGCCGACGCCTTGATCGAAGGCATCCGGTATCGACCCCGGACTCAGCCTACACGCGATGCCTTCAACCTTATTCTGACGATAGTGGCAGAACATCTTGGTGATGTTCCCCACGAGGTCGTGCGGAGCGCTGCCGACGCGACGCTAGAGTATCTCAAGGACGACGACCTGAAGGATTTCGACAAGAAGAAGGAGGTCGACGATATTCTAGGGATCTCGATGAACCCGAAGCAGTTCAACGAGCTAATCAACCTCGGGAAGAAGATCACGGATTACGATGCGCAGGATGAAGACGAGGATATGGAGGATGTAAAGGGGGCCGGCGAGGACGAGGTCGACGGCAGACAGGGTGTTGCCGTCAACTTCGAAAATGAAGATGATGATGACGGGATGCTCGACGTGGTCCGGGACGAGTCCTCGGAAGACGAGGACCAGGACGAAGAAGATGACCCGGATCTTCTAGAAGCTGCCGAGGGTGGGGAAGCGGGCAAGGACCGTGACGAGGAAGAGGTGGGGTTGGCCGACGGCGAGGCCATGGTGATCGATGCTGTCCCCCAAGGAAAAGGGAAGTCGGAAGAGAAAAACGCCGTTCCGGCTCGGGATATCGATGCATACTGGCTGCAGCGCCAGATCGGCCGGCTGTATCCCGATGCCCATATCCAGCATGACAAGACCCTACAAGCTCTGAAAATTCTATCAGGGGAGCCAGATGAACCTGATGGCGAGGAGAAACAGCTTCGTGATATCGAAAACGACCTCATGGAACTTTTTGACTATGAGCACCATGAGATCGTGCAAAAGCTCATCGAGAACCGCGAGAAGGTTGTGTGGCTCACCCGCCTAGCCAAAGCCGAGGGCCAGGAAGAGCGCGGGACGATCGAGCGGGAGATGGCTTCAGAGGGGCTACGATGGATTCTCGACGAGCTCCACGGCAAGCCCAAAGACGGCCAGAAAAAGCCCAAGATGGAAATCAAGATGGACATCGACAAGAGCACTCTTGAAAGCGGGCAGGTCCAAGCAGAGGAACAGTCTGAAGGGCAATTGGTGGGGGGGCTTCAGCCGAAGAAGCTGATCAACTTGGAGAACCTTGTCTTCGACCAAGGGAACCACCTCATGACTAACCCGAGAGTCACGCTCCCGGAGGGCACGACGAAGCGAACTTTCAAGGGATATGAGGAGGTCCACATCCCGCAGCCAAAACCGCGGAACGACCCCAGCGACCAGAACATTCCGATTTCCGAAATGCCCGAGTGGGCTCAACTGCCCTTCAGTACGACAAAGACCTTGAACAAGATCCAGTCCAAGTGTTATCCCTCCGCCTTCCAAGATGACGGCAACATGCTCGTCTGCGCCCCGACGGGCAGTGGCAAAACAAACGTAGCCATGCTTACGATGCTTCGTGAGATTGGTAAGAATAGGAACAGCCGAGGAGAGATTGATTTAGACGCGTTCAAAATTGTCTACATCGCCCCTTTGAAAGCCCTTGTGCAGGAGCAGGTTGGGAATTTCGGGAAGAGGTTGCAGCCGTACGGCATCAAGGTGTCAGAGCTGACGGGCGACCGCCAACTCACCAAGCAGCAAATCTCTGAGACCCAGGTCATCGTGACGACCCCTGAAAAATGGGATGTCATCACAAGGAAGGCAACCGACATCTCGTACACAAACCTCGTTCGTCTCATCATCATCGATGAGATCCATCTCCTGCACGACGACCGTGGCCCGGTCCTGGAAAGCGTTGTCAGCAGGACTATCCGCAAGACCGAGCAGACGGGTGAACCGGTTCGTATCGTCGGCTTGTCAGCTACGCTGCCTAACTATCGGGATGTGGCTAGCTTCCTTCGGGTCGACTTCGAAAAGGGCATGTTCCATTTCGACGGTTCATTCCGTCCGTGTCCGTTGCGGCAAGAGTTCATCGGCGTTTCGGATAAGAAGGCCATCAAGCAACTCAAGACGATGAACGACATCACCTACCAAAAGGTCCTTGAGCACGTAGGCCAAAATCGCCATCAGATGCTGGTGTTTGTGCACTCGAGAAAAGAGACGGCCAAGACAGCAAAGTACATCCGCGACAAAGCCCTGGAAATGGAAACAATCGACCAAATTCTCAAGCATGATGCCGGCACCCGTGAAGTCTTGAGCGAGGCGGCTAATTCGGTCAACAACACTGATCTCAAGGACATCCTACCCTACGGTTTTGGCATCCATCACGCCGGCATGACCCGAGAGGACCGAACTGACGTCGAGGAGCTTTTCGCGAGCGGACACATCCAAGTGCTCGTGTGCACGGCAACGCTCGCCTGGGGTGTTAACCTTCCCGCGCATACGGTTATCATCAAGGGCACACAAGTTTACTCTCCAGAGAAGGGTAGCTGGGTCGAGCTGAGCCCCCAGGATGTGCTACAGATGCTTGGCCGCGCGGGCCGTCCTCAATTCGACAAATACGGTGAGGGCATCATCATCACTACCCAAGGCGAGATTCCATACTATCTGTCGTTGCTCAACCAGCAGCTGCCGATCGAAAGCCAACTTGCGAGCAAGCTTGTTGATAACTTGAACGCCGAAATTGTTCTTGGCAATATTCGAACCCGCGACGAGGGTGTGGAGTGGCTCGGCTACACTTATCTCTTCGTTCGCATGCTTCGCTCTCCGGGACTCTACAGTGTCGGCGCTGAATACGAGGACGATGGCGCGCTGGAGCAAAAGCGGGTTGACTTGGTCCATTCCGCTGCTGCCGTCTTGAAGAAATCCAACTTGGTCAAATACGACGAGAAGACCGGCAAGCTGCAATCCACAGAATTGGGGCGCATCGCATCCCATTACTACATCACTCATACTTCGATGGACACGTATAACAAGCTGATTCAGCCGGCCATGAACGACGTCGAGCTGTTCCGCGTCTTCGCTCAGAGCGGCGAGTTCAAGTATATCCCCGTCCGTCAGGAGGAGAAGCTTGAGCTTGCCAAAATTCTTGCCCGTGTCCCGATCCCGGTGAAGGAGAGTATCGAAGAGCCGACGGCCAAGATCAACGTTCTTCTCCAAGCCTACATCTCCCGCCTCAAGCTCGACGGGTTGGCTCTTATGGCTGACATGGTTTACGTCACCCAGTCCGCTGGCCGCATCCTCCGCGCTATCTTCGAGATTACTCTGAAGAAAGGTTGGGCCTCTGTCGCCAAGCTCGCCCTGAACCTTTGCAAAATGGCTGAGAAGAGGATGTGGCCCACCATGTCGCCTCTCAGGCAGTTCCCCAGCTGCGCTATCGAGATTGTGCGGAAGGCAGAGAGGATAGAGGTGCCGTTCAGCAGCTACTTTGATTTGGACCCTCCTCGTATGGGCGAGTTACTTGGCTTGCCGAAGGCTGGCAAGACTGTGTGCAGCCTCGTCGCCAAGTTTCCTCGGGTCGAAATTCAGGCCAATGTGCAACCCATGACAAGATCGATGCTGCGTGTCGAGCTTACCATCACTCCCAACTTTGAGTGGGATGTCGACGTCCATGGGCTGTCCGAAAGCTTCTGGATTCTCGTGGAGGATTGCGACGGCGAGGACATTCTCTTCCATGACCAGTTCATTCTGCGCAAGGATTACGCCGAGTCGGACACCAATGAGCACACCGTCGAGTTTACGGTGCCCATCTCCGAGCCGATGCCGCCCAACTACTTCATATCGGTCATCTCCGATCGGTGGATGCACTCCGAGACCCGGATGGCAGTGTCATTTCAGAAGCTCATCCTGCCGGAGCGGTTTCCTCCACATACAGAGCTGCTCGACCTGCAACCTCTGCCTGTGTCGGCTCTCAAGGCCAAGGACTACGCGGCCCTTTACCCCGACTGGCAGCAATTCAACAAGGTACAGACGCAGACCTTTAATTCCCTGTACAACACCGACAACAACGTTTTGGTGGCCTCGCCAACTGGCAGCGGAAAGACTGTCTGCGCTGAATTTGCTCTGTTGCACCACTGGGCGAATGAAGACCCCGGGCGTGCAGTCTACATTGCGCCCTTCCAGGAGCTTGTAGACCAACGATTCGAGGACTGGCAGAAGCGCTTCTCGAATCTCCGTGGGGGCAAGGATGTTGTGAAGCTGACGGGCGAGACCTCCAGCGACCTCAAGCTGCTCGAGCAAGGAGACCTCATCTTAGCCACCCCCCTTCAGTGGGACGTCCTGTCCCGGCAATGGAAGCGGAGGAAGAACGTCCAAACGGTAGAACTATTCATCGCGGATGAGTTGCATCTTCTCGGTGGCCAAATGGGGTACATCTACGAGATCATCGTGTCTCGGATGCACTACATTCGTACACAGACAGAACTGCCCATGAGGATCGTCGGCCTCAGCGTCTCTCTGGCCAATGCTCGCGATGTGGGCGAGTGGATTGACGCCAAGAAGCATGACATCTACAACTTCAGCCCCCATGTGCGCCCGGTGCCGCTGGAGCTTCATATTCAGTCCTACACCATCCCCCACTTCCCGTCCCTTATGCTCGCCATGGCGAAGCCGACATACCTCGCTGTCACCCAGCTGTCGGCGAACCAACCGGCCCTCATTTTTGTTCCGAATCGGAAGCAAACTAGAGCCACGGCTCGCGATCTTCTCACGGCCTGCCTCGCGGACGACGACGAAGACCGGTTCCTGCACGTTGAAGTGCACCAGATCCGGAAGCTTCTCGACCGTGTCCAAGAAGAAGCTCTCGCCGAGGCTCTGTCCCATGGTGTCGGTTACTACCATGAAGCCCTGAGCCAGAGCGACAAGCGCATCGTCAAGCATCTCTACAAGAACGGTGCCATCCAAGTACTCATTGCCTCACGTGATGTCTGCTGGGAGCTTGATTGCACGGCTCACCTGGTCATCGTCATGGGTACTCAATACTTTGAGGGCAGAGAACATCGTTACGTCGACTATCCTCTGAGCGAGGTGCTCCAGATGTTTGGCAAGGCCGTGCAGCCGTCGAAGGACGGACGCAGCCGTGGCGTCCTCATGCTTCCGGCTGTGAAGAGAGAGTACTACAAAAAGTTCCTGAACGAAGCGCTACCGGTTGAGTCGCACCTTCACAACTTCCTCTACGATGCCTTCGTGACAGAGATCAGCACCAAGATGATCGAGTCCGGCGAGGACGCTATCAACTGGGCCACGTTTACGTATTTCTACCGGCGTTTACTTGCCAACCCAAGCTACTACAGCCTGACGGATCCGACGCACGAAGGACTCAGCCAGTACCTGTCCGACATGGTTGAGGCGACGCTGAAGGAGTTGGCTGATTCGAAGATCATTGAGATGGACGAGGAGGACGGAACGGTCGCGCCGCAGAACGCTGCGATGATCGCGGCCTACTACAACATCTCGTACTACACGATGCAAACGTTCCTCCTGTCGCTCAACCAGAAGACCAAGCTGAAGGGCATTCTGGAGATCGTGACGTCGGCTACCGAGTTCGAGTCGATTCAAATCCGGCGGCACGAAGAGGTCATCCTCCGGCGCATCTACGACAAGGTGCCAGCCAAGATGACAGTGCTGGCTTACGACTCGCCTCATTTCAAGGCTTTCGTCTTGGTTCAGGCGCACTTCTCGAGGATGAACCTGCCTATTGATCTTGCCAAGGACCAAGAAGTCATCCTGACCAAGCTTCTCAGCCTCCTGAGCGCCGTTGTCGATATCCTCTCGTCCGATGGCCATCTGAACGCGATGAATGCGATGGAAATGTCGCAGATGGTGGTACAGGCCATGTGGGATCGCGACAGCCCGCTGAAGCAGATTCCCAACTTCACGCCGGAGGTGGTCAAGGTGGCAAACAAGTACGACATCAATGACATCTTTGACTTCATGGAGAAGATGAACCCCGAAGAGAACGCCGACTATGGTTCGCTCGTCAAAGACCTTGGCCTCTCCCAAGCACAGCTCGCGCAGGCGGCCAACTTCACAAACAGCAAGTACCCCGACATCTCGCTCGAGTTCGACGTCGTGGACAAGGAGGACATCCGCGCGGGCGAGCCGGCGTACCTCAAAATCCACATCGAGCGCGAGGTCGAGGAGGACGAGGAGTTCGACCCCACGGTGCATGCGCCGTTCTACCCGGCCAAGAAGTCGGAGAACTGGTGGCTTGTGGTCGGCGAGGAGAGCACCAAGACGCTGCTTGCCATCAAGCGGGTCACGGTCGGCCGGGAGCTCAATCTCAGGCTGGAGTACACGGTGCCGACGCCTGGGCGCCACGACCTGAACCTGTTCTTGATGAGCGACAGCTATGTCGGAGTCGACCAGGCGCCTACTTTCTCGGTCATGGTCGGGGAGGGAATGGATGTAGACGAGAGCGAGGAAGAAGAGGACGAGGAGTAGATGAGTAGCGTGGCGGGAGCAAGTGCGTCAAGAGAGATGGGGGTTTGGATAGCTGTACGGTATACAACGGAGTTGGACGGGGCAAATTCAAAATGCAGCATTTTTGTTTTCTTTCATTCCGGGCCTGCCGCTCGGCAGTTGGCAGTTCTTGGGGGAGATGGAAGACATCATCAGGCTGAACGGGGGAGCGGTGTGGGGTCTGGGCTTGTTATGATCAGCCACGGGGAGCAGGCATCCGTGCCGGGTTGCGCCGGGTGTTGCCAGCCAAGTTCGGACAGCTTGGACAGCTCGCCCAGCTCGCCTATAAGGTGGCAAAGAAACAGGGCCATCACAGAGAATCACAAGAGGATGGGCAGTTTGATGGAGGGATATGGAGATGGGGTCACCATGATGGCTGATGGAACTTTGGAGGGAAGAGGTTGTTTTTCTTATGTTTTACTCTTGTTGGAGTTGGAACAAGATGGGGGTGTTCTTTGACCAGCTGGTGCCTTTGGAGTTGAGTTGGAGAACATTGGAACATTGGTGTTGGGAGGGGTGAAGGAGTGGCGCGGGTGGTGCTTGGTTGTTGGCGTCGTGGATCTAACGCATGAACGCATGCCCATGCCCGCACGCAGCAAAAGGCCCAGCTCCTCCCCCCTCCACAACTCCGCCGCCCATTCTTTCATAGACCAAGGAGACGCTCCCTCGCCAAGACGCTCGGACCAACCAACTCGTGTGCTGCCCTCAAATAATTTCTCTTTCCTTCACGGTTGCTCTCCATCTGCATCTTCGGCGCAACCTCCCATCTTCATTGTCCAGCCCCTGCGCATTGTGACCTACCCCCCCATCACAACCCATCGACTTTCATCACTACGCGACGTCGGGTAAGAAGCACGTAGCCTCTGGCCCACATTTACGCGAAGAACGCGTCGCCGTCTGCCTCTTTGCACGCCAAACAGCTCCATCAGTCGCGTGCTGACATCACATCGCCACCTCGCGACACCATGTCTGGCAAGAACGGTCACGCCACACCCCCAGCCGAGGGCGCGACTCCTGCTGTAGAGACTAAGGACGACGCGACCAAGAAAGATGCTGTCGATACTGAGATGAAGGAGGCTCCTGCCGCCGAGTCCAAGGCCGCCGTCGAGTCCAGGGCTGAGCCTGCCGCCGCTGCGGATTCGACAAAAGAAGCTGAAAAGCCCGCCGAAGGTAACACCTCCCGCCTACACACCACATCATCGCGCGTGTTCAATACAATTCCTTTTACTAACTTTTCCTACTCCTCCCGTGCAGCATCCAGCGAGAAGCCCGCCGAGCAAACCGAAGATAACAAGTCCGACGTCGAGATGGCAGACGCTGCTGCCCCAGTTGAACCTGCGCCGGAGGGTGCTGACGCCGGCGCATCTGCGGGGGCAGATCAAGCCGACCAAGCTGCCGCCGACGCTGCCGACGCCGCCAGTGGCGATGCTGACAAGTCCAAATCGCGACGCAAGTCAATTGGCGGCGGCGCGGCGAAGGGCAAGAAGCTGAACAAGAAGGCCTCGAAGCCGCGCATGCTGAACCTAGATGCGGAGCCTGGGGACCACTACTTCGTCAAGCTCAAGGGCTTCCCTCAATGGCCCGTCATTATCTGCGACGAGGACATGCTACCGGCATCGCTACTCAAATCTCGGCCCGTCACGGCGAAGCGCGCCGATGGCACCTACCGCGAGGACTACGCCGACGGGGGCAAGAACGTCGCCGACCGGACATTCCCCGTCATGTACCTACACACCAACGAATTGTGAGTGCCGCTTCTCCGTTTGCCCCTCGCATCGGTCTTCTCCGGCGCGGTCCTTGCAGGCTCTCGATGCTAACCTAGACCTCCAGCGGCTGGGTGCCGAATACCGAGCTGATCAAGCTTGATCCCGAGACGGTCCTCGACGTCAAGTTAGACAAGATGAGGAAGACGCTGCAGGCTGCGCATCACTTGGCGTCGGAGAACCACCCGCTGTCATACTACAAGGAGGTCCTCCAAAACTACCAGGAAGAGCTTATCGAGCAGGAGAAGGCCAAGGCGGCCAAGGCGGCTACACCGAAGGGCAAGAAGTCTAAGGCTCTCAGCGAGGATGACGACGATGTGGATATGGAGGATGCACCCGATGTTGACGAGACGCCGGCCAAGGACAAGAAGGCTAAAAAGAGGAAGGCTGAGGACAGCGCCGAGGTGAGTTTTTTTAGTGTCAAGAATCATGCACAGCCGTTAACCTCAGCAGACACCGCGGCGTTCCGACTCGGTCAAAAAGCCCAAGATCAAGCTCACAACGAGCGCCACGCCCAAGACAGCTAACGGTGCGACGGCCACTCCGAAATCGACCAAGGCGACCGACGCCAAGAGCTCAAAGTCCAAGTCGAAGAAGAAGGATGCAGATGATAAGGACGCCGAGGAGGCGGCGGCAGCCAAGGAGACAGAACAACTCTCGGCTGAGGATAAGCACACCAGGAAGTCGGTATGTTTGACGGGCACTTGCGAGACTGGGAATGAGACGAGGCGACTGACACAGCGTATAGAAAGAGGTTCTGTTCCTCCGGCACAAGATTCAGAAGGGTCTCCTTACGAGGGACCAAGAGCCCAAGGAGGACGAGATGAAGCTTATGTCGGACTACATTACGAAGCTTGAGGGATTCCCAGACCTGGAAGTTAGCATCATCCGGTTCAACCAAGATTAACAAGGTGCTCAAGGCAATCTTGAAGCTGGAGACATTTCTGAAGAGGGACGAGTTCAAGTCTCAGCCGCGCTCGCAGGTCTTGCTGGATAAGTGGAACAAGCTGCTGGCTGTCGACGGGACACCGACAGCGCCCGCCGCCGAGGTTAACGGCACGTCCAAGGCGTCCGCGAAGGCTAATGGCGTCAGCAAAAAGAGCGAGCCCGCCAAGGAAGACGCCAAGGAGGCGGCCAAGTCTGAAGAGCCGGCGTCCGAAGCTGGCGAGGAGAAGGCAGCTGTTGAAGAGGTAAGGCTCTGATGTCCATCTGCCTCACTAGCATCTTCCGCTCACCCATCCCAAGGACAAGGCTGCCGAAGCTGTCGAGGCGTCCGCATAGAAGTGTCAAATTCGCTTTGTTCGCCTTTGGTTGCACTTTAGGTTGGAGAATTGGAATTGGAACCAGGCTCTATCTCGGCGTGCCAGCAAGGGCGATCCCCCCGTTTCTCCCCGAGCTCGAGCCAGTTCGGCGTCGGCTAGCCCAGCCAACAAACCAACAACAGCTAGAGGGCGGGAAACCGGCCAGGCACTTGATTGAAAAAACCTGGGGCTTTTGTAAAACTAGGAAGGACTCATCCATCCGTCCATCATCGACTTTCCTTTTTTTGCACATGGGCAGTTCTTTTGCGTCGGAATCCGGGTCTGGGGCGGGTGTTCTGGTTCAATCAAATACAGGCGTCCGTGTTTTTTTCTTTCCTTTTCTATCCATTGTTCTTTTTCATCTTTGTCCCGCCGTTCCTTTTTTGACTCCCTTGGGACATGCCTGTCATTCCTTTTTGGGGGCTTGTTCTGGTCTGTTCCCGATGTCGAGGAGTGAGTGAGCGAGTGAGCGTTAGATAGGGACCGAGGGGGGAGTGTATAAAAACACGATAGTGACAACAGCAGCAGTGGTGGCATCGTGCCTTTTACGAAGTTGAGTTGGCTGTAGAACCGGCGAGATCGGGGACCAACTTGGCTTTGTTGGTTGTTTGCGGGTTGGTTGGTGCTGGGGCGAGGGGGGCTTTCCTTGTGTGCTTTTTTTGCTTTCTCTCGAGATGTCTAACCAGGTGGCTACTGCGTCTCGTGTCTGCTTGCTTACCTTAGTTGGCCGGCTGGAAGAATAAGAGGGCAGGTCATGGGAGGAAGAGAAAGAGGGTGATGGGTGGCTTAAAATAAGTAGGCGCTGCGTGGGCAGGTTAGTTGGCAGCCAGCCAGCCAGTCGGTTAGTATGTTGTAGATTGCTGGCGATCGTGTTAAGCTGGATAATGAATACCTTTTGTGATTTTGGAACTCTTAGGCCGACGTAGTATTATTCAAGTAAGTCATCAATTCCTGAAGACGCAACCGGAAGGCACCAGTAGAATGACTCGTAATGGTGATGGGAGCTGCTGGAAGGTGCCCCTTGTGCTTTGAGGACAACGCCACAGCGTAGGGAGCAAATTGTGGCGCAGTTGAAGGGTAAACAGTGGCTAGTGACAGAGGATCGCGTGAACCTTCAACACTCAACACGTAGCAGCGATCCATCAACGCAACACATCAAGATGGCTGAAATCGAGGATAGTAACGTGTCATTTGAAGAGGATGATTACAGGGTAACTTACCCCAACCTTCATCCCACCGCGTTCGTATATCACGACAAGCACTAACTCCTCCCAACAGGCGGCCTTCATCTTCAATGCCACCTCTGGAGACAGCACCAGTAGTAGCAAGCCAGCTGCTCGTCCGACTAAGAGACGGAAGGTAGTCAAGGCAGATGGGCCAATGTCGAAGGAGGAGCTGGGAACCGGACCTGGATTCCCTCCGCTCTTCAATGGCGCTGAGAGCCCCGATGCAGTTCGCCTGCGGAGGGAGCTCTTCGAGACGGCGTGGCCGGTTCTGGAGGGTCGCATTCAGGTTAGATGACACCTGCTCATGTAGTTATTATTTTCTAACGCTCTGCAGCACGTCCTGAGGGAAGCCAACCGCACCACCCTCGACCAGGTCTCGTCGTTCTTGCAGCAGGCGGCCGAGGTTGAGACGTAGGTCATGATGCGTTGAATCTAGCCGATGGGAAAAACTCACTAACTTGGCATGTGTAGAGAGAGAATCCCGGCGGGCTTCATCATCACCGGCCCGAATATCGCCTCCCAGGACCTCCTGTTTGAGCAGCTGGCCGAGCAGCTCTGCACAGCAACTCGGGCGCGCTTTGTCCGGCTGCGGGCATCAGAGGCGCCAAATCTCAAGGCCGCCCTAAAGAAGATTATCCGGGATGCCACGGCGAGGACGACTGATGGGGACGAGGATGTGGATGAGGTTATGCAGAGTGTGAGTTTCTTCTGGTCTAAGTAAGGGAGTGGAAGGAAACAATCGCTGACTTGTGCAGGGGAGGAAATACCTCGATTATGACCTCGAATCGCTGCACGTGTTTCTGAACCAGCAGCAGCAGTCAAAGCGGGTTGTTGTGGCGTTCCAGGACAGCGAGGCGTTTGAGAGCGGTCTGTTGACCGACTTGATCACGCTCTTCCAGTACGTCCATGTCTATGTTATCAAGGGAGAGTTTTAACTGGAGAGTTTTAACTGACTTTGAGCAACTAGCTCCTGGCGTGGCCGCATTCAGTTTGACCTGCTATTTGGCGTCGCCACTTCTGTCGAGCTGTTCCAGGCCCGCCTACTCAAATCCACCGCCCGCCAGCTCTACGGCGCCCAGTTCGACGTCGTCCAGGCCAACTCTGTCCTCGATAGTGTCATCAAGAGCGCCGTTGCCGGGACCCAAGCCAAGCTCCGAATCGGGCCGTTGCTACTCCGGAGTTTGGTGGAGCGCCAGCAGGACCAGGTTGCCGGCATACAAGTGTTTATCAGTTCGCTAAAATACGCCTACATGTGTCACTTCTACGCGAACCCGCTCAGTGTGTTGCTTGCGGGCGGTGACAACCTGAACCGCAAACTTCTGCAGCCAGAACATATCGAAGCTGTCCGGACTCTCGACTCCTTCAAAGCCGAGGCCGAGGCTGCGGTCGACGCGAGACAGCTGAACCACGCGCAATTCTTGATTGAGAACGATGAGTTTTTGGTTGCACAAATTCTTGAACAGGAGGAGAAGCGGCAGGCGTACCTACTGCATCTCCTCCGCGCCCTGCATCTGCTGACTTCTGCCGGCCTGACCTCGACTTCTTTCGCCGACCTCTACATCCTCGCTCTCGGTGACGGTATCAATATCGAGCAATCCTTCGGGACTTTACCTCTGGAGGACGCCGTGAAGCGGTTGGACCCGAACGAGTTCCTTTCGATCGCCGACCGCGTGCTAGCTGCCGTTAGAACCGGCAACCCAGACCTCGGTCTAAGCGGCTGGGAGTCAGATGCTGAGGAGTTTGTGGCCGCGTTAACAGACATTCGAGACGAAGTTGACGGCCTGGTGGCGCGCTCTAAGGAAAACCGCCAAGCCCTCAAAAGCAAATACAGCGCTCAAAGCAGGGTCATGCGCACCACAGTCGTTGCGCAGAAAGTCCAGCTCAGCCAGGACTCCGCAACTCTAACCGAAGAGGACAAAGCATTCACCAACGCCATCGACGCTTTGTTGGGCCTCTTGTCGCGGACCTTACAATGCGACCCCGTCGACAATCTCTTTCTTCACGAGGTCTGGGTCTTCGATTCCAAGTCGCCCTACCGCGACGTCTTTGTCCCCCGGCCGGCCGCCACCTTCGGCCGCGCCCTCTCCCGCCCGCACGACTACCTCGCGTGTTCGTGCTGCGGCGGAGCCAACGGCGGGCTCGCGTCGACGTTGCCCGCCACGGCCATCCTCTACCACCTCTATCTGGAGGCTGGCGCGCTCATCAACGTGGCCGATCTGTGGTCGGCCTACTACGCGCTTGTGGGCGAAGAGTCCGACGTCGGCATGGACGAGCGGTCGGCTCTCGTCTGCTTCTACCGCGCCCTGGCGGAGCTGCGGATGATGGGCTTTGTGAAGCAGAGCAAAAAGAAGGCCGATCACGTTGCTAAGTTGAAGTGGCTGTAGGCCAACCGGATCCGGATCCGGGTTCCCGACAATTTCCTCGGCGAGGAGAATGCATTGTTGGTGGTTGAGAGCGGCGGGGGGTTCTTTTTGGAATGCCCCTTCATACCCCGTGCTAGACAATGTCTTGGTTGTTCTCAGAGTGGTCAAAGGCGGGGCCGGGGGGCTAAAGATGTCTCGCGCGCCCAAGATAGCAGCAGCTCGACAAAGGTGTGGGTGAATGGATGTCCGATTTTGGAGAAAGGAGCGGTCTTCCAAAGGACTAGCATCCACTGTGGGAGCTTACAAGAGCACGAGACGTCCCCGGGAAGTTGGTGGTGGTTTCTGCTGATCAGAGTCATTCAGCATTCCATCCAACGAGAGCCACTCGTCTGTTGTCTGGAGACGACAGCCCAACTCCGGAAGAGACGATTATTTTCTGCTGCTGGCAGCATCTTTGTTAGAAGACCGGCTTCATCCAGCTACAGCTTTGTCACTTTCCACATCTCTTTCGGTCGGGGCTCATCCACGCAAGAAGCCTTTGCTTTTCCATCTTGAACGGATATCTTTACAATAATATTTCATTTCACCTGCTCTTGTCACTCAGACTACAGCTTGGATACCAAACAACCCCGAGTTGAATCAAACCAAACCACCACACCACACCACTTGATACATCGCCAGCACTACCCAGCCAAAATGGAACACCCATGGCACCAGCAACCCACCACTCCCTCCGACGGCCTCCCACCTCCCACCCCCGGCAGCAACACCTCCCAAAACCCCCCACCGCTCCTGACCACCCGCACCGCCCTCACCAACACCACTACCACCGTCACCACCCACAGCCTTCGGCACGCGTCGCGCGGCCACCAACCCCGCCTTCTCCGCCAAGCTCGCGCAAATGTCCCTCCAGCTCGCGCCCCTCGTCCAGCTCACCACCGGCGCCATCCACCCGGCCTTCCCGCGCACGCTGCTCTGCTTCTGGCTGCTGACGGACGACCAGCTCGAGTCGCTCGCGCACTTCTACCACCAGCGCACGCCCTGCCGCTGGACGCGTCAGTACCCGTGCCCCGTGGCCTGGCCGCCGGGCCTGAGCCTGGAGGAGAAGAGGAGGAAGCTGGGGAGGTTTATCGGGCTGCGCGGGTGTGAGACGCCGATTGGGGAGTTGGTGGAGAGGGGGGTGCTGGAGGTGCTGGGGCGGTCGGAGGCGGAGATTTTGGAGGCGGCGAGGAGGGCGCGGGAGGAGGGTTGGGGTGCTGGTGGTGAGGGGGGGGATGAGGTGGAGGAGGTCAGGAGGAAGATGGGGTGGCATTGAGGGCTGGTTGGTTTTGAAGTGTTGGTTTTTTTTTTGTGTGGTTTCTTTGTTTGCATGGATAGCATCTTGAAGCGAGCGCGGTTGTTGGATGCATGGTTATTGGTGTTGGCTGGTATTGGAAGGGAGACTGATTGATATTACTCGAACCAGAGTACATTCATAATTGAGGGCGGAATTTGACTAAACTACACTATTTGCCTCGACTACTTTGGGACTTGGAAGCAAGTCGTATCGAGGGTGTACTTGACAACATGAGCAAAACCATATACACTCTCAACGTGCACAGAAAGAAGCAAACATCCACCATGACCAACCATCTCTTTAAACAAATACGCACACCAGCAAATAACTACCGTCGTCGTTCAACCACGGAATGAAAACAATCCAAGGCAAAAACCCCCATGTCCCACCCAACGCCATGCACGATGCTGTCGACGGCCCAGGCACCCTAGTACTACCAACCAACAACCTCTTTTACTACTATACAGCGCCTCTCCTACAACCGAACGCGCGCTCGCCCGGCCCGGCGGCCCCCCGCCAAACTCTATTTCTTGCCGCCCTGCTTCTTCTTCTTGGAAGCCCCCGAGGGGGAGGCGGCCGACGGGGTGTCCGTCTCCACCAGGACGGGCTCGTCCTCGCTGCCGGCCACGCTGGACTTGCTGTTGGCCTGGCCCTTCTCGGACCCCTCGTGGTCCTGGCCCTCCTCCGCCCCGGCCTCGGCCTCCAGCTCCTTCATGAACTCCGTCTTGATGTTGCTCCGCCGCTTCTCCCACCACTCCTTGTCCTTCTCCGTCTGCGCCTCGATCTCGTCGATCCGGTCCCGCAACGCCTTGTTGGCCGCGATCTCGTTGGCCGATTGGAAGATTATTTGGCCCCAGTTCGGGACGAGCGCGTTGGCCTGTTGGGGGTTGTTTTGTTAGATGGGGGTTTTGTATGGGGTGGGAATTGGGGCTAGAATTGGAGCTGGCCGTACCTCCATCACGACATCCCGCAGCTCCTCCTCCATCTCCTTCTCGGCGCGCTGAAACCGTTGCCATAGGTCATCGCCGACGCTCCCCCGCTGCAGCAATGAGCTGCAGGCTTGCTTGGCGGTACGGATCTGGATGATGCGGTGGATGTCCTCAACGGCGCGCCTGAGAAGCGCGGCCCGGATGACGCTGTCGGGGACCTTGGGCGTCTTCTCGGACCCCTCCTCGGGCTCCATGTGCAGCAGCGACAGGTAGATGTTGCGTTGGAGATGCGGCCCGAACCATGGCGCGAGGTTAGCGCTCTCGACTAGAGAAGGAGATTGTCAGTTTTGTTTCATAGCCAGTGATGGAATTGCCCACAACGGACAATCGAGTCAGAACATACAGGCTTTCCTCTTGCGGTAGACTCGCGAGAAAGTCATGAAAGTGCCAACCAGCACCCCCAGGTACGCCAGGGGCAGCAGCAGCCCCCGCCAATCGATGTCGAACATGGCACTTCTGGAGTATTCCCTGAACTGGGAGGAAGGACGCGGTCTGAATTGTCGGGGTTTGGAACCGTGTCGCGAAGCACAAGGGTGAAGATTTGGCTGCGTGGTTGAGAAGGTCTGTGTGCTGTGCAACTGTCAACTGTAAAGGTGGCCTGCATGTGCCCTGCCGAACAAGGCAAGGCCCGAAAGAACAGCTTGACAACTTTCGAGTCTTGGCGACCGACAACTCGACAAGGGGCCAAGGGACAGTTGCCGCTGGGCCAAGTCGGCTGATATGACTGATATGACTGTATCGAGGGATCCCCCACGATATGCACTTATCACGCTATGAGTTCGAGCACAGCTGAGGGTGGGGCGGAGGGGCAGCTCTATCCAGGCAGCTTGCATGACGAAGGCGTTCTAATGTTCGTCACCTTACTTAGCTCTACATTAAGTTTCAACAAATTATTTGAACACAGGACCTAGCACTGCCCGAGAGATCTACACTATCCATTTTCTCAGGCAATAAAAAGCTAGAGCGCAAAGTCTCGGCACAAACTATTGACCAAGTGAACCAACTATTACCGTTCCACCTTGGCCATGTTGCTACGATTGCGCTCCCCCGATGGCATGTTCCGCCTAACGGTGGAAAAGGACGATACATTTGGTGAAGTCGTTACCAAGGTACTCAACAGATAGTTGCTGTTGTTTCACCACCTCGAAGCTAACAGTCACAGCTTGTCCCACAGCTTCCCCCGACGGTCGATCCAAAAACCATCACCCTTTCGAACCATCCGAGCGGCGGTGATGCGAAGAAGATTAGTGAAATTTCTAAGTTTAAAATTACCCAGGTTGGGTTAAGGCATGGGCTCCCGCTCCTCTGGCGAGGCGTTGAGACGGCGCAATATGGATCACCGAGACTGACACACATCTGCGGGATAGCCACGGCGACCTGATCTTCGTCAGCTACCAACACCAAGAATCGGTGGCAAATGGCGATGTAGCAGGTGATGGCCAACCGACCTCGATCGAGTCATCCACAAACCGCCTCAACGGAAAACCGATTCTGCCGACCGAAGACCACCCGATCGACCCGCCGCCCAACACATCTGCCGAACGGATCAAGAACCCCTGGGAGGTAGTCAGGCAGTCTCCGCTGGACGATAGGCTAGACAGGCGAGATGGCAAGATTCCAAGGAAAAGGGATAATAAGATGTGCCGCCACGGGGCGAAGGGCATGTGCGACTACTGCATGCCCTTGGACCCTTTCAATGCCCAGTATCTCGAAGAGAAGAAGATCAAGTACATGTCGGTACACGCCTACATGCGGAAGACCAACTCGGCCACAAACAAGCCAGAGCTCGGGAGCTCCTTTATTCCTCCACTCGTCGAGCCCTACTACCGGGTGAAGCGCGACTGTCCCTCGGGACATCCCGAGTGGCCCGAAGGCATCTGTACAAAGTGCCAGCCGAGCGCTATCACACTTCAGCCACAGCCGTTTCGTATGGTCGATCACGTCGAGTTCGCCTCACCGCCGATTATCGATAAGTTCCTCGACGCCTGGCGACGGACTGGATCGCAACGCCTAGGCATCCTTTACGGCAAATACATGGAATACGATGTGGTGCCGCTTGGTATCAAGGCTGTGGTTGAGGCTATCTACGAACCCCCCCAGGTTGACGAGGTGGACGGTGTTTCGCTCAACCCCTGGGAGAATCAGGAAGAGATCAATACCATTGCTAGGTACTGCGGGTTAGAACAGGTCGGCGTGATCTGGACGGATCTCGTCGACGCGGGAATGGGAGACGGCACTGCCGTGTGCAAGCGCCACGCAGACTCCTATTTCCTCGCTTCTCAGGAGGTTGTATTTGCTGCGAGGATGCAAGCCCAGCATCCCAAGCCGAGCAAATGGAGCGACACCGGCCGGTTCGGCTCCAACTTTGTCACCTGCATTATCTCGGGCAATGAGAAGGGCGAGATTTCCATCTCGGCGTACCAGATGTCGAATGACGCTGTCGAGATGGTTCGGGCAGACATTGTTGAGCCCTCGGCTGACCCCACCCAGATGCTCGTTCGCGATGAAGAAGAAGACGACGGCTCGCCGAGCAGGACGCGGTACATCCCGGAGGTGTTCTACCGGCGAATCAATGAGTACGGCGCCAATGTGCAGGAGAACGCAAAGCCAGCGTTCCCGGTCGAATACCTCTTCGTCACCCTCACCCACGGGTTTCCCGAGGCGCCGAAACCAGTCTTCAATAACATCACGTTCCCCATTGAAAACAGAGAGTACGTTGGCGAGGCTCAGGAAGTTTCGGCCGTCGCCAAGGCGTTGCGGGTCAACCAAAAGGACGACAGCATTAACGTTTCTGACTTTCACCTCCTCTGCTACATCCACGCGATGGGTGTTCTAGCCAAGGTATGCACGCAACTACCCCCCCGCACAAGCACCTACCCCTTACTAACGTCAACCCCCTCCACCCAGGAAGAAGAAGCCCTCCTCTGTCGGGTCGCTACCCAGAACGACCTGGCCGAGTCCTTCCAGCTGCGGTCGACCACGGGGTGGCAGACGCTGCACATGATCCTGCAATCCACTGGTGAGAGACTTCCCAAGCGGCCCCGGCAGTCCGAGGACGCCGGTAACGGGGCCGGCGCTTTTTCTTATCCCAATGATGGCGACGCCCGAGAACCCCTTGCTAAGCGCTTTGCTGCTGTCAGGCTGAACGGATCCCGCCGCGACGACCACCCGGCCTAGGTTGATCGGCTCGGGCACATGCATACATACATACATATGCGACGAGGACCGGTTTGGACCATGGAGGATCGTTTGCTTACGGTCGGGCTCGGGCTCGGGCATGCTCGGAATGAGGCAGGGTTTTTTTATGGCTTAGAGGATAGGGATCGACATGGCGAGGAGGGGGGGCTAGGATGGATAATGCAGGTTTGGAGTTGGGTTGTGTCTGGGTAATAGACAGCAATTGCACAGAACTGGGTGGCTACTTCCATACTTAGTGGGTGCATCCGGAAACCCACGGATGATAACAGGCTCCTTTTCACGAAACGAACCATGATTTCAATTGTTGGCTCCTTATATGTGATCGATGGCTTGCGTCCAATGCTGTTTCAACGATCAAGTAAGCGAACTCGAGGACATATCTTGATTCACACAAGAGGGTATCTGCTATCCAACAACACACATTCCAACCATATCCCATGATCCATCCATCCCTATTTTGGACATCAACCACCGTGATGAACAACCGATATAGCAGCGCACTCAAGCCCTTCATCAAAACGTGTTGCTAGGAAGCTCGCCGAAATGAATTATATGAGACAGACCAGAAAGTTAAAAGCAGATCAATGCCCATCCATCCCCGCTATGGATCCAAAGCCCTCAAAAACGCCCCTGACTGTCTTTTTTTGTAATCGAAACAACCCCAGCATAAGCTGGCCTGGTAGAGAGAAGAAGGTATCAAGTGGTATATGTATTTACAGGGGCTTGCCGCCAATGAACTCGGACCACCTGCGCACCTCGGAGGGGATGCCCTCGGGGCGAGGGAGCTTCTCGCTCATACACTGGGCGAAGAGCATGGCAGTCTGCGGTGGACGGTTAGCTGTGTCACGACAAATGCGAGGAATTAGGGGAGGATGGGACTAACCTGAGGCTCCATGAATAGCGGGACGCCAAAGTCGACGGCGTTGCGGCGCATGACGTAGTCGACGTCCATGATGGTCTTGCCGCGGGCCTGGGCCAGGTTGAAGACGCCCTTGATGTCGTACTTCTTGAACACCTCACGGAGGGCACGCTTGTCTTCCTTGGGGAACTCAATCACCTCGACATTGAGCTTGTGCTTGCTCGTCGACTCGAGGAACTGCTTGACCTCTGCGTCGGCAGCGTACAGCTTGTAGCCGAGAGGAGCGAGGTAGTCCACAACAGTGGTCAGCCAGCTCTTGCCCAGCTCGCCGCCAAAGAGGATACCCTCGCCAGGCTCGGGCACACGGAAGTTCATGGCTGACTGCAGCGAAGACCAGTAGGCCTCGACCAAGTTCTTGCCGAAGCAAGCCATCTCGCCAGTCGACGACATCTCGACACCGAGGAAGGGATCGGCACCGGCCAGACGGGTCCACGAGAACTGCGGCACCTTGGTCGCGAGGTAATCACGCTTGACGGCCATCAGGTCGGTCGGTTCAGGCACGTTCTTGCCGACCAGAGCCTTGGTGGCAACGTCGATGAAGTTGGTACCGAGAACCTTGCTCACGAAGGGGAAGGAGCGCGAAGCACGCAGGTTGCACTCGATAACCTTCAACGCCGGCAGACCGCCGTTAGGGTCGTCGACCTTGATAATTTGCATGTTGAACGGTCCGGTGATCTGCAGAGCCTGGGCGATCTTCTGAGCAATCTCCTTGACGCGCTGCATCGTGGACTCGTCCAGCTTCGCGGGCGGGAGAACCAGGGTGGCATCGCCAGAGTGGACACCGGCCTGCTCGACGTGTTCACTAACGGCGTGGACGATCAAGTTGCCCTCGGACGCGACACCGTCGAGGTCGATTTCCTCGGCGCCCTCAATGAACTTGCTGATAACCACGGGGTGGTCGGGCGAGACGTTGGAAGCCGCCTCCAGCTTGTCCTTCAGCTCGTCCTTGCTGCGAATAACAGTCATGGCAGCGCCAGACAGCACGTAGCTGGGACGGACAAGAACGGGGTAGCTGACCTGGTCGGCAAACTCCTCAGCGGCCTTGACCGAGGTGAGCTCCTTCCACGCCGGCTGGTCAACACCGATGCTGTCGAGAATCTCGGAGAACTTCTGCCTGTCCTCGGCCTTGTCAATGTTGCGAGGGTCCGTTCCGAGGACCTTGGCGCCCCCTGCCTCCTGCAGACGGAGGGCAATGTTCTGGGGTAGCTGGCCGCCCACAGACACCACAACACCGTTGGCGTTCTCCAACTCGTAGATATCCATAACACGCTCATAGCTCAACTCCTCGAAATAGAGTTTATCCGCCGTATCGAAATCAGTGGAATAGGTCTCCGGGTTGTACTATTAATGCGGGTGTTAGTATCAAAACTGTTCACATTGTACGTCGAAAACGAGCAAGAAAAAGAAAGAAAGAAAGGGAAAAAAAAAGGAAAAAAAAAAAAAGAAAAAAAAAGTATTATAAAAAGGGGAGTTTGTTTTAGTAAGATAAAAGTTAAGAGATTTCACTTCTCATCATCTCTCATCTTCTCGCGAACTAAACGGATGAGAAGGACCAACAAGTAGATCAAGAGAAAATAATAGGCAAGCGAGAAAAGAAGAGAAACAGAGGCAGTGATCAAGACGACGGCGACGCCGGCGAAGGTGAGAAAAACGAGGAGGTGGACGTTAAAGACGAGGAATGCAGCGAACCAGACCGCAAAGATGGGACCGAGAAAAAAGACGGATTGGCGTGGTGGTGGTGTACTTACGTTAATCATAACCGTCTTCTCGCCCATCTCCCGCAGGGCGAGGGTGGCGCTGACGGCACACCAGTCAAACTCGACAGAGCTACCGATACGGTAGACGCCGCTGCCCAAGATGACAGTGCCCTTGTCCTCGAAGGTAACATCGTGAGACGAGGCGTTGTAAGTGGTGTAGAGGTAGTTGGTGTCGGCAGGGAACTCGGCCGCAAGCGTATCAATCTTCTTGACCCAAGGGCGGATGCCGAACTCAGACCTGCGGGCGCGGACCTCGTCCTCGGTGCTGTTAACGGCCTGAGCAATCTGCTTATCGGAAAAGCCCATCTTCTTGGCCTTGAGGATGTGCTCCTTCTTGAGGCCGCGAAGGCTGCCAACCTGCTGCAGCTCCTTGGTGCAGTCCACGATGTTCTGCAGCTTGTACAAGAACCACTTGTCAATCTTGGTGAGGTCGTGGACGCGGTCGACAGTGTAGTTCTCGTGGAGCATAGCCTGGCCGACGGCCAACCAGCGACGGTCGGTGGGGTTCTGGAGCTCGTAGTCGAGATCCTCAAACTTCTCGCCCTGGAAGCCGACGAACCTGGGGTCAACCTGCCGGATGGCCTTCTGGAAAGACTCCTCGAAGGTACGGCCGATGGCCATAACCTCGCCCACAGACTTCATGGCGCTGCCAATGTCCCGCTTCACGTGCTGGAACTTGGACAGATCCCATCTGGGAATCTTGGTGACGATGTAATCGAGCGAAGGCTCGAAGTTGGCGGTCGTCGTCTTGGTGACAGCGTTGGGGAGCTCGGGAAGGGTGTGGCCCAGGCCAATCTTGGCAGCGGTGTATGCCAAGGGGTAACCGGTAGCCTTGGAGGCCAGAGCGGACGAGCGGGAAAGACGGGCGTTGACCTCGATGACGCGGTAGTCGAGGCCATCGGGCTGGAGGGCATACTGGACGTTGCACTCGCCAACGACGCCCAAGTGCCTGACAATCTTGATGGCAGCGGAGCGCAGCATGTGGTACTCTTCATCGCTCAGGGTTTGACTGGGCGCAACGACAATGGAGTCACCCGTATGGATACCCAACGGGTCAAAGTTCTCCATGTTGCAGACTGTGATGCAGTTGTTATTCGCATCCCGGACAACCTCGTACTCGACCTCCTTCCAGCCCTTGAGCGACTTCTCGACCAAGATCTGGGGTGAGAGAGTAAGCGACCGGGCAGCCATGTTGCGCAGCTCCTCCTCGTTGTTCGCGAAGCCGGAGCCCAAACCGCCGAGCGCATAGGCAGCGCGGACGATGATGGGATAGCCGATCTTGTTAGCGGCCTCGAGAGCCTCGTCGACCGTGTTGACGGCAATGGACTTGGCGATAGGGATGTTGATCTCGTCAAGGGCCTTTGCGAACAGGTCTCTGTCCTCGCTGAGTTCTAGTGTCCTGACGCTGGTACCGAGGACCCGGACGCCGTATTTCTCGAACAGGCCGAGCTTCTGCATCTGGACACCGAGGTTGAGGGCCGTCTGGCCACCGAAGGAGAGGAAGATGCCATCGGGCTTTTCCTTCTGGATCACATACTCGACGTACTCGGGGGTGACGGGGAGGTAGTACACTTCATCGGCGAGGGTGTGGTTCGTTTGGATGGTAGCGATGTTGGGGTTGATAAGCACAGAGGCCACGCCAGCCTCTTTGAGGGCCTTGAGGGCTTGCGATCCTATATGGGTAGGCCATGGTCAGCTTCGAGTTTCCCTCAACCCGTCCTCGGGTGACTCATTGTTCACCGCCCTGAACTATTGCCATGTGCTCTCGTGACAACATACCTGAGTAGTCGAACTCTCCGGCTTGGCCAATGGCAAGACCACCGCTGCCAATGACGAGAACCTTCTTGACGTCGACGTGCTCCTTGGGTTTTACCACTCCGCTCGCGAGGTAAGCCTTCGGATCCGGAGCGGGTTGCGCCGCGCCGGCACTCGCGAGGGCCCTGGAAGCAGAGAACAGGCGTTTTTGGCTCAACCGAGCGGTGATAGTAGACTCGGCTTGTGTGCGGAAGAGGCCATTTTGGGTGCCAGCGGTCAGGGACCTCAGTTGAGAGGACGTGACTGGGATGCGGCGACCATGACGGAGGACGGCAGGAGCGCGGCCCGCCTTGCACACGGCCGACAACATAATTCGGAGGAAGCGACTGCGGAAGCGGAGGCGCTTGTTCAGTTAGGAACCCGCTTCAAGGTCGCAGGCAGCACTCCAGTCCTTCGTTTTTGTCAATTGACAGTGTCGCGTGTCTTCTGGGCCACTTTGGGTATTATGCAGCGGGGGAAAAGAAGTGGAAGATGGGAATGTGTGACGAAGTCGGGATGCGATTGTGCTGGGCCAAAAAAAAGAAGGCCGATCGGTCCCTGTGGGGAGAGATAAGCGATAAGCTGTGACTCTTCTTCCTCTCACAGACCTTTGCGCATCGACCCCAGCGCCCGCGCAAAATTTTCCGTGCTAATGGGAGAGGCCCGTCCGACGCCGGAGGAGAATGCGGTTGCTGAAAACAGTGAAACTGAGAACATGGTGTTTCAAACGCAACACTGAATTTGGTCTATATCGAGCTGTTGCTCCATCATTGTCATCAACTCAGTTCTGTTGTTCCATGTCACCTGCACAGAAAGTATCAGGTCCGCCGGTTCATGTGCATTATCGGGCCCTCTCCCGAATGGGATCTTCTATTCCTGAACAGAACCTCGTTGGGAGCCCGAAGCCAAGATTGTGAGCTGTAACTATTTATTGTGTAAGGATCTCATTCGGATGCTTGTTGAACCCCGCAACTTCACATCCAGCCCCGCAAAGTTTCCAGCTTGGGCAGCCGGAATGCTACCGAAACTGTCTGATTGGCCAATTCGGGCAGCCCCAACAAATGGTGACAGTTCTCTGTGGGAAAGGAAGCACGAGGGAGTCCGAGTAAAAATATGGCTGCAAAAACACTGCCATGGCTGAGCAGTGGCCATGAATGGATGCATTTTCTACAGAAGACAATGCTCGACCTCCAAGTTGAGAGAAAGACAAAGGCTCCTAATTTTAGAATATCCCTGGACGGGCATCGTGAGCGAACCGTGCGCTAACTAATAGCCTTTCGTTGGCCGGCGATGACTTCAGAAAAAAAGAAAAAAAGAATCCATCAAGGTGCACACGGAAAGTATGGAGACCCACTCCCAACCCTAACCCTCTGGTTTACATGCAGGTGACGACAATCGGGGGAAAGTTATCACGCCACAGCATCGTAGGAGCATCAACCTGGAGTGGCCGCCCGCAATCGTCAGTTTCGATGCATCGCTTGGCCGTACATTGTACGGCGCGAAAAACCACCAAAACATCATTTTATACCTGACAGCATTCTAATAAGCTGCAGAATCAACTATGTAAAGTTTGCGAAATTTACTCTAATTTCTTTTACCTCACCCCAACTGCGAGGCGAGCGATGAACGATGATGATCCGGGCCCGAGCTCCGCCGCCCGGGAGCTTCCGTCACGGCCCGATGGCGAGTACGACGCCGAGGAGCACGGCGTGCCTGGGCGCACCGAGGACGGGCGCGGCGATGGCCGGTTTGGCGAGGAGGAATTAGCGACGCGGCGTCAGGAGAAGCGTCGGGAGGGGTTGGCAAAGAAGCTCGAACTGGTCAGCCACCTGCAAAAGAACCTGGATATGATCGTCTTCGTTTACATCTGTACCTTGTATTATATGGAGTAAGTACCCTATGCGTATCGATCTTCGTCGTCCTTTCCCCAGGGAACCAACTTACTGACTAGCCTCCTCCTCTCCGCAGATGCTCCCTCGTCCGCTTCCTCCTTCGCCTTGCCCCGCACTACTCGTTCCTCACGCCCAAAGACGGGCTCCTCCTCCCCGCCGAACACCCACACATCTACACCATCTTCATCCCGAGCATGCTCTGCATCCTCGCGCACCTCTTCTTCAGCCTGCCCGAGGCCGGCGAAGCGACACGCGGCTACCTGCACGGCGGCGTCATCATCGACTTCATCGGCCAGAAGCCGCCGACCTCGAGGCTCGCCTTCCTGTGCTTTGACTTAGTCATCCTAGGCGCGCAGTGTCTGATGCTGGCCGTGCACCAGGAGCGCGAGGCGCTCAAGAAGGCCGTCTCGCCATCCATGCGTACCATCAGCGTGAACGAGGCGCAATCCGCGCAGCCGGCGGCGCAAACGACGCAGAGCCTTGACGCGGAGGAGCGCGGGGAGCTGAGGGACGAGACATATCTGGGGGAGGGCACGGGGACGGAAATGCAGCCGCTCTCCGGGAGCGGGCAGGCTCGAGGGGCCGGGAGCGCCTCGGCAGGGGCGGCGGACGATGAGCAGGCGGGGGACACATACTCGTCGGCGGCGGCGGGTGCAGATATGCTGGATATTATCAGCTCGGGCAATGCCGTGTTGGGGAACTTTCATGTCATTCACGCTGTTCAGGCGGTGGGCAACGGCTCGCAGGGTGCGGCCGCCTACTCGCTGCGGACGTTGGGATATAATGCCACGCTTGCCGCTCTTGCTGCAGAACGAAGGAGTAGACTTATTGCCAGGGGGCAGAGGTAGTAATAGTGCGCAAGAACATGTTCCCTGTGTATGCAGCTTCCTGAGGGTTTGATGTAGGCAGCCCCGCCTTAAATGAGCTTTGGTTTAGTATTCCCTATGCTACTTTCCTCCCGACATTACCAACGCCTGTCCCCTTAACAGATATTATCAAATCTCCCGCCCCATCATCGTCGCCAGCATCCCGTATCCCCCAACTGCTCGCCCCAAACTCCTTCAAATCCCTCGCCAGCCCTATTATCTCCTCCCTTGCCATCACCTCCCTCCCCAGCCTCAACCTCCCAACATCCTCAGCCCCCATCGCCATCAACGTAAGCACCGTCGGCGCCGCGGCGCCCGTCACACACCCTCCCTGCGCAATAACCTCAAGCAGCTGGTACGCGCACCTTGTGCCAATATCCTCGGGCACCACCCCGCCCTGGGGCGGCGCAACCTCGTCGGCCGCATAAATCACCCCATCGGCGCTCGACTCCGCCACCAGACTCAACCCAAACCCGATACCCAGCTTCCTCTTCTGGGCGCTGCCCTTTTCGCCAACCAGGGGCGCTGGGTCGTACTGGGCCGCAACATGCACATCCGAGACTAGCTGGTTCAACACACCCCTCGCAGCGGTGATCATACGATTGTTATGACTAGCCGACACGCCCGTACAATAAGCCACCCCGCGAATGCGACGGATACGTCCCGGCCGGCGGTTGAGGTGCAGGGTCTTGGGCAGGCGCACCTGGCTCGCAAAGCGCAACTCGACGAGACCACCACCTCCGCGGCCACCGGGGCCGGGGCAGGAGCGCGACAGCACGCGCAGCTCGATGCGCGCGGGCGGGATGCCGAAGAGCCCGTACAGCGGGAGGACGGCGGTGCGGAAGGTGTCGATGGAGAGGTCGCCCGTGGAGAAGGTGCCCGAGGTGATGACGCCCGGGCCGGAGAAGCGCACGTTCATGTGCGCTTTGGAGAAGGGCGCCAGCAGGGCGAGCGGGAGGAGGAAGTAGGTCACGCTGCGCGTGCAGGTGGCTGGGAGGACGTGCTCGATGGCGTCGCTGGCGAGGGCTGAGCCCGCCCCCGGGGTGGTGCCCGTGATGAGGCCGGGCTGGTAGGTTATGGTGGTGCCGCTGTACGAGACGTCGATGACGCTGCCGTTGGTGACAGCCTCGAGCAGGCGCAGGAAGGAGACCTCATGCGGGGCGAGGCCTGGGTTGGTTGGCGAGGCGGAGCGGATCTTGGAGATGTGGATGGGTCGGCCGGTAAGCGTGGAGAGGACGAGCCTCTGGGTGAAGGCGCGGTGGCCTGTGAATCGGAGGAATTCTGGTTTTGAGCCGGACATGGTTGTGGTGTTGGTGACTGATCAAAGTCAATCAGTCAATTCGCTGCGGAAGGGCTGCAGCTGATCGACTGGCCGCAGGTTTCCAGAAATTTTGGAGGGTCCGCTGGTTCTGCCGGGCGGTCAGGGCAGCCAAGACGCTTATCGAGAGAGTTGGCGCTTTGATAAGAGGTGTCTGGTGGAGGGTCTCCATAAAAAAAGACGCTGATGCGGGCAGGGGCAACGGTTCCGAATGGGTCTTGCAGGTTTAGATCAAGACTTTTGAACGAAGAGACAAACGAGAGACAGACAGGCCGACCCCGCCAATTATCACTTCCCGCCCTAGGTTGTTGTTATATCTGTTACATCCTCCCCCTCACTGATCGAATGCGTCAAGAGTAACCGCCGATGCCGCCTTGCCAATGCCACCTCGGACATTCGCCCTCGACCTCGGCAGCCGGTGTAGCAGTTATGTCTGCAAGTCGTGCCTTGACAGTTTACGACCCTTGAATACCACCTATCGGCCATGGCTTGCTAGACAATCATCATCAAGAAGCCTCGCCCGACGAACTCCACCACCGCCTCGCGCGCCCCGGCAGGACGAGGGTGCCCCGAACCCCGCAGAGCTTCAGCGCATCCTCACCGAGGAATTCGAACGCGGCCCCGAACCGCCCGCCTCAGACTCTACCGGTTTAGACGTCAAGTTCTTCGACCAGGAAGCCTCCGGGCAGATTCGGCGCCTGCGCGACGATGACGAATTTGGCGAGGTTGCCGGCGGCTTGGACTCCGAGATCGAGACAGCCATTAGCGGGCTCGAGAAGGATATGATCAACACCCTCAAGATGCTGCAGCGCATGGAGAAACAGGGCGGGAAAAGCGGGCAGGAAAGGGCAGACGCGTTGCGACGCCAATTCAAGAAGACGATCCGGGTGCAGTACAAGGGGAAAATGGGTCCAGAGGCAGAAGCATATGGGATGATGCGGATCCTGGGCTTCAGTGGGTTGCGCCAACGGCACGTGTACAACCTAAACACCTTCCTCGCCCGAGATAGCGTGGTCAAGGGCGGCATCCCAAGGCCCAAGGACCTGGCAGACTGCTGGAAGTATTACTCGGCGGCGAGGAAAAGCCTGTCGTCGGCCTGGCACAACGTGCCGCAGGAAGTGTGGAATTTCCTGTGGATGACTCTGTCATGGGAAGGGGAAGGCGTTGAGAACCCCAACCGCATGCAGCACATTTACATACTCGCAAGGGACATGCAGGCTGCCGGCGTGCCTTTGCGGGATTCGCAACAGCTTCTCGCCATAGAAGCCATGTTTATTGAGGGCTGGGAGGAGGAGGCCATCGAGGCTTGGAAGAAGGGCGTTGTCACGCTCGGGTCGCAGCCCGAGACCTTCAAAAAATACTGGGAGCTCGGCGTCCGTATGTACTGTTTGTACGGGGACACAGAACGGGCACAGAGAGCCGCCGACACCCTTCTTAAATCCTCGCAACCACCCGAGCCCCGCATTCTTCTCCCCATCATCCGGGCATTGGGGGCGACAAAGTCAACCCTTGAGCAGGCCTGGGAGACGTACACACAAATGCGCACTCTCCTTGGAGAGACCATGACGATCGAAGACTACGACGAGGTAATCACCGTGTTCCTCACGTCCGACTGCGTCGAGTATGCCCTACAGGTCTTCGTTGACATGATGTTCTCGCGCGCCATCGACGTCCGAGGGAAGATGAAGTTGCCCTTGGCAGTGGGCAACCACTTCTTCATCGGCAAGTGGCTGAAACGGCTCATCGGGGCAGGCGACCTGGAGGGCGCCTATAAAGTTGTCGTGTATGTACAGGACAAGGGGATAACCCCGGCGCCCATCCAACTCAACGGCCTCATCGGCGCCTGGTTGAGGTCAGGGTCGGCTGAGAACGTTGAGAAGGCCGAGGCCCTAGCATGGAGCATGATCCAGGTTCGTTTAGACTACGTCAAGTTGCGGGAGCAAGAGGGTATCATCAAGTTCCATACCGTCCCCGGCCCCTCCATTACCGAGCAAGCCGCCGTCGAGCGGCCAGAATTCATCTGCCGAACTCGCGCCACCGCCGAGACATTTTCCATCCTCGCAGAAAACTACTGCTCTCGCAGGCTTCACAGCCGCCTCCAGGAGCTCTTCGAGGTCCTCCAGCAAGCCAAGATCGGCCCGACCAGCTTCCTCATGAACCAGGTCATCCGGTCCTACTCGCAAAACGGCGACGCCGCCGAGGCCGTCAACCTCTACCGCGCCATGACCGAGGAGCAGCACATCCGGCCCGACGGGCACACCTTCCTCACCCTCTTCAACACCCTCTCGGTCAACCGCCTCATCCAGCGCGACCCCGACCTCGCCAAGCAGGACATCACCACGGCGCGGGCCTTCTTCCGCGACATGGTGCGCGCCGAGTGGACGTTCGACTCGCCCGACATCTTCGCGCAGCTGCCGCGCACCGTGCTCTTCAGCCTGCTCAAGGCCAAGGACTTCCGCGGCATGGTCGTGGCCGCGCGCGCCATGCAGGCCCTCTTCGCCTTCCACCCGCCCGAGGCCCTGCTCATCGAGATGGCCTCGGGCGCCGGGTCGCTGCAGGTCAAGACCAAGAGCAACATGGCGCGCCTGGTGGGCGGCCGCCGCACCATCGAGACGCTCATGAAGAAGCACCGCATGGAGCTGATCCGGCGCGGCCACCCGGGCGTCGAGATGACCGAGGAGGAAAAGATCGACGAGCTGCGCGACGTGCTCGAGAAGCTGATCTTGCTTCGGGCGGGCGCCCAGAACATGGACCCGGAAGAGGTGCGCCCGCTGCTGGAGGAGGCCGCCGAGGAGATGGGCGTGTACGATATTGTTGTCAAGAAGGACGCCGACGAGATCGCCAAGCACAGTAAGCTGGACAAGCAGATGGCTGGGCTGGGGCTGGGGCCCATGTAGATGTATGTATGTACAATAAAATGTATTATGGCCACTCCAATCGCGTACCATCGCATACGTTGAGATCAAACCCACCGCAGCAGACACGAGTTGAGGGGCAGCTGTTTCTTGTTCTCAGTGCAAAGGTTACTTCGACCTCTAAGTGCGGGCTCGCCCTTCCGCCACCCCATATATCTAGGACGACTGGCTGGGCGGTTTCTCGCATCCTGATAGACTCCCACTCCAGAGACCCGATCACTCAAACACACTCTGATACACCGTCACAGCCGCCAACCTTTCCCCACTGCCGTCCCACAGCGACTTACACGGCACGACCGGCCCAACCCCCTCACTACCGCCCGCCGTCAACACCGTCGCATCCACATAGCTCACTACAACCGCTAGCACCTCTTCACTAGATTCAGAACTAGAACCAGCCCTTCCCAACTGTTCCAACGCCCCCCTCGCAACATCACCATGCACCACCACACCACCACCACCACCACGACCCCCCTCCTCGCCGCCCCACCGTTCCGCCACAACCGTCTGCACAAACCGCACCCCGCGGCTTTCTCCCCCTCGTCCTCCCTCCCCCTCCCCATCTTCATCTCCACTCCCAAACCCAGACCCAGACCCAGACCCAGAAGCAGAGCCATCAACAACAACCTGCGCCACCGCCACCCCGGGGCACCCCGACGCACAACGGCGGACACGCACACTCCCCTCAGCAGCGCGCGCCACGCCCAAATGGGCATGCCACTCGACCCCGGCGGCGCGCGGGAGGGCGTCGACCTCAGCAACAAACAGCGGCGGCGTTACGGCCGGCGGTTCCCCGGACGGTGTGCGCGGGGTCGCAAGGACTGAGCGGTCGGGTAAGGATGGGATGGAAGAGGAGCTGGTGGTGCCGTCGCCGTTGGGACCCGAGGCAAAGGTCATGTAGGCTGGGTTGTAGCGGCGGTCCCAGAGGTCTGGGCCGTTTTCGTCATCGTCGTCGTCGTCGTCGCTGTTGGTGGGGTTGGGTGTGTGTGCTGCTGTCCAGGCTTGGGAGGCTAATATCGCTTTGGAGCGCATCTCGCTCTTCTTTTTCTCGCCGTCGTCTTCCACCGTCATGGGGAAGGGATGCCGGGAAGTAGGCCACGGCGCTGGTCCACCACTGTACACCCATCTCGATGCCTATTCTCCAGAGGTGCTGGAGGGAGAGAGAAAGTTGCAGCGGTAGTGTATCCTCTCTGCCGTTGTTGCTGCCGGCCGGCAGCGCCATGGTGGCGGGGATAAGTGGGATCTGGCCGGCGATGCTGACTAGTCTCACGCCGGAAGAAGCATCCAAATCACCAGATCCCCCGAGACTCGACACCGGGATGGAAATGGCCTGGCTATAAGGCCCGATGTTGGCGGGTGCCCAGTACGAGCGCGATTGCACGTGTAGGCCCTGGCGCTGGTTCGGCCGGAGGGCCGTGTGAACGGTCAGGTGGACGGTAATATTTGCGGCTGCAGCGTCGCCGCAGGAAATAGTAACTCTCGAGGGCGGGTTGGGTGCGTCGAATAGTGTGCCATAGACACTGTTAACGGCGGGAAAGTCGGCCATACGGCGGAGGATAACTGTGGCGCTGAGGAGGGCGGACGGCGGGAGGCCTTGTTGCTGGAGCCGCTCACGAACTTGCTCGACAATGGAATGAGTGTCTGCTTCCACGGAATCGGACTTGCTACCGACGAAAGACCACTGCTGAAGCCTTTCAGTCGTAGGCGGCTGAAGAGTCCCAGGCCGAGAGGGAAACTCGACCTCCCCATCCGGACTTGACTGGAGAGGGCCATCCGTGCCAGGCAAAGACAACGCATTCATCACGCCAACAAACTTGTCATCAAGCAGATCAGGCACCCTGACCCTCCCCCCAGCTGCACCTGTAGTACCCGACTCATCCCCTTTATCCTCCAACCTCGCATCCCGCAAGCTAAGCCAGGCACTCCCGCCACCCTCCCTAACCACACGCCGGTCCCCTTCATCAACCACAATCCGCTTCTTAAAAAGCGCGGCCGGCCCATCCAGCACAAGCGTCTCAAACTCGCCCCCTTCCCCGATCACGGCGCCCGTCTCAGCGGCCCCAAAGCGCCGCATCGCCCGAGCAATCCTGTTCTTGCCGAGCGGCGCTTGCAACATTGGTCCACAAGAAGGCATCATCCAGGCCGCCGCTCGCCACCTTGATGATGCGGGCCTCCACGCCCGCCGCCGCCATGTCATCGAGCAGCTGGGCATCAGACCCGGCGATGGGGTCCGCGGGGCCCGGCGGGGCCGGGAGCACGGGGTATTTCCATAGATAGGCCAGGGGAGTCAGCCCGAGGCGGGTTGCCACCGACTCGACGCGGGTGCGCTGGTAGGTGCTGAGGATGGCGCCGGCACAGAGGGCGTTGGCCTCCGGGTGCGCCTTCTTGATGGCCAGGAGCAGCGGGACCATGGACTCGGTCTCGTCGCCGCCAGCGCCCTCGGCCTCCTCCTCGCGGCCATGATCCAGCCCGGAAGCCCCACCCACCGAGCCTCCACCGGCGCCGGAGTTGTGCCCGGCGGCAGGGGTGGTTTGGCTGGTCCGGTGATGGGAATAGTCCTTTCCGTGCTGGGTAGCACCGCCGGTGATTGCCCGGCGGTATAGCGGGATGCCTGTAGCCTCGGCATAGAGAGGGATCACCTGGTGGCCCACCGTCTGGTACATGAAGCTGTTGAGGTCCCGTTCATCCTCATCTGCTTCGGGGACCATTTCATTTCCAGCCACCCCACCTTCATGACCCGGCACAACGGCGGCGGGGGGACGCCCACCCTTGTCCGAACCTTGGTGCAGCACACCGGCAGGGGTTGACATGAGTCCCGGGGCCGAGATGGCGGTACTGGCCGCTGGGGCAACGGAAGCTGTGGCGGCCAGGGTGTGTGAGGTATCATCGTGGGGCCCAGACAGCTGCTGTGGTAGTATCGGGTGCAAATTGGCGAGAGCAACGATGCGGTGCCCGTTGGCCTGGCAGTGGAGGAGTGAGAAAAAGCTGTCTTTGCCACCGGACACCAGGGCAATCACGTTCAGCCCGTCGGTCTGGTTGGACGCCATCGTGGCCTACCGTCAAGGTTCTTGGGCACTCCTCGTCGCTCCGCCACAGTGAGGAATAAACTCGCTAACAACCCGGAAGTTCCTGAACTGGCACGGCTGAAGCAGGGACACCCACACCGGGTCGTCCCGCGCGTGGAGACACGAGTGCTCGTTTCGACAAGCTATCAAACGATATTGGCAGATATTGGCTGAGCTCTTCCTTCGTGTCCTTTCCCTTCGTATGGAAAGCCCGGAATGTTCTTCACGAGTTCCACAACTGCCGACGAACAAATACGGTGGTTCGGCTAGATTGGCGAGTCATTAGTTCATGTAACCGGAAAACTGTTGCCGTTGAATGGTCTCGAATTTCTCATCTGGGGGTCAACCAAGGCCGAATATGGCAGACCATCGATTGATTTCGGTGGAGAGTTGCATGGGCCTTTGCGGCCGCTAGCACACCGTGGGAAGTGGGGCCGCTCCGGGCTCATGGTTCCATCTCCAACTGTCAGGGCACGCAGACAGAACAGAGGCCAGAGATGTAACCTGAGGAAAGTTAGAACTTCTGGGGGTCTAACTAGCCAATTTCCTCTGCCGGAGCCACCCGAGGCCACCGGTGTCTGTCGGTGACCATTGGACGTTCTTGGCTGTGACGAGACGTTTGGAAGAAAAAAAGTGGAATTGGAATGTTTGATTGTTTTGGGAAGAGAGAGCAAATGAGAGGATGCAAAAAAAGAACATGGGACCCGCATGAGAGTTTGCCATCAACGACACGAACGGGAAGACACCGTCTTGTCGGGCAGCTAAGTGCTTGCTGCTTCGAGACAGATCGTCCGGTCCGGCAGCCATGAGCCCCCAAACGTGGGCCGAAGGCAAGAGCAACACAGACCATTTTGAAAGATGGCGTTGCAAGTGACTGCCCCATGCAGAAGACTAAGCTCGTAGATCTGTCTCAGTGGCCCCATCGATCCACACGTGCCCAGACGGCGGGAGCCATTCAAGCCATTCAAGCCATTCAAGCCATTCAAGTCTGGATCCCATTGCCCAAGCCGTTGACGGTTAGTGATGAATGACAAAAGAAAGGTGTCAAACAACGGCAAAAGCGGAAAATGCGGCATGAGGAGTCCCTCCGGTGGCGCCCACTAAGGTAATTTGCCCATTTCATCACACATGGGAAAAGCATGAGTTATTGTGTGCACAAAAAGTAAAAAGTACTTGGTTGAATTGATGTACATTGTGTGCAATCCCATGTTTCAACACGCAAAGCTAGGAACCTATCTGTCTCGCCGATCTGTGACCTGCACATCACCCAACTCCATCCATACAATCCACCTTGATAGCTCACAATTCCGAGAGCTTGGGCAGCGAGAAGACAGCTAGTCGTTGAAAGGGGAAAACAAGTCCGCCTTGAAAAGCTAAACATACAACACCACCCCACACGGACTAACCCACCAAAAGGGACTGAGACCCTTCTTTTTTTCCCACCAGAAGAAAACTAAGCACTGAAAAGGTCAAGTTTGTCCCAGAGCCTTGGCGGGTTGAGCCTGTCGCTCCGCCTGTGCTGTACAATTACAACGAGTGTAGAGAACCCGAAACAGATATGGTAAAAGGGGGCTGGGGGCAGTGCAAATGACAAAAATATTGAAAAAGAACCCTGAAAACAACCGCTGCCCTCCCCTCCCGTCCTGTGTAGATCGATACCTTCCTCTCATGATGCGGCGGTGAGATGCCAGCAGAGTATGATGAGCCGAAACGGTGATGGTACAATGCGCAAGGAGTCGATGAAATATGCGCAAAATGCCGAAACAGAAATAGATGGACCTTTACTCGCTTTGCCTTGTGGTAAATTTTACCCCTGCCACCCCTACCAAGGGTGCAGTAAAGGCGCCGGCTGTGAAGGAAAAAAAAAAAAAAAAAAAAAAAAAACCAATTCCCTGGTCATGCCGGCGTTTCGAAATGGAGTGATCCCCCCTTTGTATGCTGATGACCTTTCCCACCGGTTGTGATGTGTTTACCATGCCCAGGCTGAAGTCATCATGGGTCGTCGTATCGGGCATCAATGGCGACGGCACGTTCCAAGTGCGTGAACCATGGCCATTGTGTGAAGAGTGTGCAAAGAAGCGAAGGTTGGCGTCCCGAAGCGGCGGAACGAGCTGTGCGCAGCTGACTGCTTTACTCGGACCGCTTGCGCTTCTTCTTGCCATTGTCGCTGCCCTCGTTCGAAGATGACTCGCTTTCGCTGCCGGGGATCTCGGAGGTGATCTGGAAGAGAACCTTGCCAAAGTGGGAGATCTCCTCCTCGGTCATGGGAGCCCCCACCATAGAGGAATGGGGGTAACCAGCCATACCCGCGCCCATAGCATCGGGATCGTCGATGAGGTTCATGACGATGGCGCCGGCACCGTGAGTGCGAGCATGCTGCGCGAGGTTGTCAGAGCGGGAGAACTTCTTACCGCAGTCGCCGCACTCGAACGGCTTGTCCTGGGTGTGCAGCGACCGGTAATGGCGCTTGAGGTGCTCCTGACGGCGGAACCGGCGGAAGCAGATCTCGCATCTGAATGTCTTGGAGGGATCCTCGGTCAGAGACTGCTTGCGTCCTCGACGGCTGGTGGGGGCGGCGACGGGAGCCGACCCGGCATTCTCGGAGCCCGAGTTCGACTCGGACTCATTCTTAGCCTCGGTGGTATTGCCCGTGCTACCCTCATTGCTGGGAGGAGATTGGGTCTGGGTGCTCCCCGATTGAGAATCAGCAGCGGTGCTCATGGTAGGCTGGTCGCTCTTCTTTTGGCGCTTTGTTCTGTGGGAGTCGTTGTCGCTTGAGTCGGCCAGGTTGAGAAGGTTGTCAGTAGCAAACGCGTCGCTCGCTTCGAAATCCTCCGTCTCTTCACCACAGAGGTAGCTTGACGCGCCAAGTGAGAGTGCGTCCGAGCTCGCACGTGATCGGCTGATGTGGACCTCGGTGGAGTCGCCCAAGTTAACAAGACCGTTAACGAAATCGTCCTCAGAATCGAGGTCCGAGAGTGCGTCAAAAGAAGGGAGGGTGTTGCAGAGCTGAGTGTGGAACTCAAAAGCCGAAGAATCGGGTGAAATTGCGGGCGTCGCACCCCTGAGCACAAACTTTTGGTCTTCGTCCTCGCCGGGGCACAGGGTCGGCAGCGCAGAAAATTCAGGCGCGAGAGTCGAGTTGACAGTGCCCACAGTCAAATTCCTGGGGTCGCAGAAATCGTCCGACGAGATGGAGCGTGCGTATGGAGAGGGTGAAGGGGAGAGAGAGGGGCACGAGGATGCGGGAGAGAGGAGGTCGCAAGCCTGTGTGTTGAGAGGGGCAATTTTAGACAGCTGTGCTTGGGCCGGGAGGTACACTGTTGTGACCGTGTTAGTGTTCAGGTTCGTCCCAATTTCTTAGTGTTGCAACATGCAATCGATACCGAAATAACAACAATGCACGAAACATGTGAACCAATCTCTTCTCTGTTGAAAACAGCGGGACAAATTTCACATTTCGAACCAGTCACAAAAAAAAAAAAAAAAAAAAAAGCCACAGGAGAAAAAAAAAATATGGGAAGAAAGGGCAAAAAAAAAAAAGGCAAGCTTACCAGGCGTCAATGGGGGTGATGCGCATGCGGACCAGTCGAGGCTGGGGAAGCTCTCGAGCGCGCCGTCCATGCCACACGATTCCTTGCCATCGAGCCCCGAGAACATGGGGTTCAGCGGGGTCTGCAGCATGTCACAGCTGCCAGGGCTGCTGATGGCACTGCCCGAGGACGAGAGCGGCGGGGTCGACGGGGAGTAGAGCCCCTCGGCCTCGCACAGCTCCGTGTCCAGCACGATCGTCGGCTTGGGGGCAATGGGCATCGGGGATGCCACGGGCGTCAGCGTCGACGGCAGGATGGGGACGCTGCCGAAACCCTTGGGCAGAAGCGGCGGCTGCGAGGAAGACGAGCCGGGCCGCGAGTAGACGGGTGTCGAGGGCAGCGGGGCCACGACCGGGAGCATGGACATCTGCTGCATCGCCGGGTGCTGCTGGTGGTGCTGGTGGTGCTGGTGAAGTTGGTGTTGTTGCGGGATGAAGCGGCCGTGTTGCCGGCTCTCCGGGTTCATATCCGGGCTGTAAAAGTAAAACGCCGGGCCGTTCGGGTGGGCTGTCATCATGGTGTCCATCTCTGATGCTGCTCGTTGCTGTTAGCCATGGCAGCCCCGTGGCAGTCCCGGGTTACAGCTGCCACCAACCTGTCCTGTGTGTATTGTGTCGTTGGTGATGCGGATGTTGTGTTCCTCTCGCTTGTCTCGCTATCGTCTTAAATATTAAGTAGGTATATATGGGGGTAGTTGTACAGTTGTCGTCGCAAACGTCGTGTGTGGGCTGTGGCCTAAAGATGGTGTGGTTCGGTTCCGCTAGTAAGGAATGGATGGCAGTTGTGATCGTGGGATCAAACAACTAGCCAGTTTAGAGGTGCTCGAGGGTTGGTGTACATGGACTCGTCTGAGTGACTTGTCTCGCCTATTATCACACTGCAATGCCCACTTCCTATCTCTTGTCGGTGACTCTGCTATCGTTGCATGGAAGTCGAGAAGGAGGGATGGGAATATGGTGAGGGAGGGTTTCGGTTGGAGACTGAGTTGCTGTAAAAGAAGGACAGGAAATAGATTCCGAAAAGGCTCGAGACCGGAAAGAAACAAGAACCGACAGCTGAAGCAAGAAGAAAGAGGGGATCACGCGTCTAGGTCGACAGATCTGCCCGTGTGGAGAGGAACCTGGGAGGTCGGAGAAGGGAAGCCCTGGCGGATATGTACAAGACGCTCCCTCCAACCCACCCCAGATCAACGGCGGAGAGGTCGCAATGGCCGATGGTGGCTCGACTGGCTGGCCGGCCGGGAGCCCACCCCATGTCCACGCCGTCTCGCTTGGATTCGACAAGGGCCAGGACCAGGAGGCCACAGGCCCCTCCGGGACTGGCCCACTGGTGCTTGAGACCCCTGTCTGCATGTCTGGGGCAAGGTGGAGAGGCAACATCAGATGGGTGGATTTCTCAGTGGAGGATGGCGCAGCGATTAGCACAAAGTTCTAAATCGGGACTGGTTCGGCCATGCCCTCGGAAGTACCACTGAACTGATAGTACATTGACCCACCAAGTAAATGCAAGCGGCGGGCGGTGCCCGCACAAACCAGCCAAGAGCTTTCTTCCTTGGGTCCTTTCCAAGCGTGTGGTTGAAGAGGCCTAGCACGCCTGTCTGTCCCGCACCGCTGGTCGCTGGCTCGCTCTTCTCGACGACCTCCACCTTGGGATGCGAGAGCTGCCTTGTGGAGTTGTGTCTCGCCAGTCGTGGAATGCGCCGAGTGGCGGCTGTTTTCGGGTCCCGCAAGTAGCGAGTGAGAATACATGTCGCAACACTGGAATTGGAAGAGTGCGATACACCAGTCCGCGACATCTGAGTGTCCATATTGCAGCTGTTGGCTGCATGCCGTCGCTTCGTTGGGACTTGCGAGTGGCAGCGACCAAGTTTCCAATCCAGACGAAGCAGGATTGCCCCCCAAAAAAATCACACAAAGTCGTACACCCAACTGGGCTTTTTCGCCGTCAAGCGGGCGCAGTGCATGGCCGCTGGCCAACAGGAAGAAGCGAGCAAATGCATAAAGCCGGCCGTGATGGCCTCCGAAGCTCTGATAGGTTAAACCGGCCACCAAGGCGTTCCTCCACACTCAACTTGCACAGAAGACTCTGACCGAGGCGCGGTGTTGACCAGTAGTCGGGCACACCCATTCGCTGCACCGCGTCAGGTCACATCTGTCCGTTCCTCCCCACCGACCAGTAGCAACCGCAGATGGCTGCAGCGCTGCAAGGTACGAACACCCCGAGAGGCCACCCTTCTGCATCACAAGTGCTCAAGAGACTGGGCGTTGCGCCGCCTGTCGTGTCGATCGTGACGACCGCCGTCGGCACGCAACAGCCACGGATCAGAGCGGTTGATTCGAGCCGATCACAGCCATCTTGGTTGCCTCGCACGACCCGTCGTCATGGATCGTCAGGTAGCGAGGTGCGGGACTGAATGCGCTGCCGCAACTTCATTATGCTCTGTGCCCGTTTGAAACGCAGTAAGAACACACGACCCAGGCATCGGGATGGGGAAGAAGAGACACGGAGCGAATCATGCTCGCTCAACTTGAGAATAGCATTAAGTTGGCTCGGGGTTCGTGCTGTTTCCAGGAAATCACGCTTCTTTATTTATCGATGCGTCCCAGATTGGGTGCGTAAGATCCATAAATGGCTGCTTTCCTATCTCGACGTTCTAAATCCGTCAGTAGCCAAAATGGAAACGGGGAGAAAATAAATGAGATCGTCGGTAAATGAACCGCCGTTATTATTGTCGAGATAATGCAATCGCGAGGCGCCGGTGTCAACAGCACAGCATGAGCACCATCGCTCGCGGACTCCATCGGCGGTAAAACTGCGAACTGCGCTTCGGGTGTGGTGATGAGAGAAGCACGAGACCACATGTTTTGCATCTTCGGCAGCCAATGTCGACCTCCGACTAGTTATTCGTAGTCCGTCAGCCCGATGATGCCCCTCCCCCTCCGATGGAGGTTGCAGCTGCCCGGCGGTTGTGCGCAAAGAAACATGAAACAGCCGAGAAGCTGTTGCAAAAATGAGCAGCTTGTCGATCACAAACGAGGTGACCACTCAGAAAGACGGGAAAAGAAGAAAACTCTGTTAGGCCTGGTCCAACGTCCACTCGGAAGGTGCGAGGAAGGCGTCAAAGCCCCTCCATGCAACCACTTAAAGTGCGCCTCTGTCAGTGACGCGGCAGGAACCCCCCCAAATCGCAATGTGACAGGGCACGACCACAGGCGAGGCGCCTTGGCCCCCAGTTTCTCGTGATGCAAAGACAGCCGCCCACCACAAAATTCATTTTGATAGCTTGGGTACCTTACGAGCTACCTCTTTTACGTGACGTTATACGAAAATCTCGGTATGTACACCCGGAGGATTTGACATTGAGCACAAGGCAGGCAAGCGCTACCAAGCGGCAACTAGCCATGAGCCATGAGGCAACCATGCCACGTCAATCACAAGCACCCAGCAGTTTGGCGCTATTTTCTGAGCCACTATCACTTCACACACGAGGAGCCCGCTCACGAGCATCAAAGCTTGTTTGGCATCCCACGACTCACAAGCCCCGGGCCCTCTCCCCACGCATCAACCACCGCATCGCGTCCCCCACGTGCAGCTCACTTGCAAGCCCGTTTATTTAGTTTGCCTGGATGTGCGGTAAACAACATCCCAAGTGGTTTCCGGTGGATGTGGGATGGATCTCATTTCTACACAGCTGATCATCACTTGCTCTCCGGGTATCCATTCAACTGTCGGCAGCTCAGCGTGTCCGCCGCAGCTCAAACGGAAACGGAACTCATTGGCAGCACTTGTTGGGCCCTCTCTCGGTTCTGCCGCCGAGTTTGGAAACAAGCGAGACTTCCTCAGTGTAACACATCTTTCTCGGGCCTTTCTTTCCCCAGATTCGAAGCCGAAGACTCCGGCCGTCCACTCTGATGATGTTCTTCTGCAAGTGCTGGGGCTGGGCAAGACTCTTTCCGGTTGGCTTGAACCATCAACGAAGGCATGTACCGGTACCTGGCCCATACATGAGACCCCGCTCCTCTTGGCGGATTTGGCCCCTGCGCGTTGCGGATCCAGGCCAGTTTCCTGTCCACTGTGTTGGAGGTGGTTTGCCCTGGGGCTCAGTTATCCACACAAACCAGACAGAGACCGGACTTTGTTCCAGAAACGGCAGCTCACCAGGTTCTCGGACGAAGAGAACCACTTGTGCCATTGCAAAGTCCTCGAGATCGGCCCTTTACAATCAGTTCGGTGATGGAACAGGAAGAAGCCTCGATGCCAAACTCGACAACTCGTCTCGCACTCGACAAGAAAAAAAAAGGTGCTGGAACCGACTGTCTGTCCCTTGCATGCTGCACTATGTGCATGCTGTTGGCAACCGCATCCAGGTACGCTGCTCCGCAATACACGAGACAGCCGGGGTACATGGACCACTCGCTTCGGTGGGATCCTTCTCTTGACGTCGCACACACTGTTTTCTTCGTCGTATACCTCAGGTTGTCGATACCTGGGCAGAAAGAAGTCCACTGATACGCCCGCCAAGCCCTTCGGGTTCGTTGACCCGGCTCCAGAGCTGTCAAGTGTTGGTGGGGTCTGCCGGTCTCGAACACGGCGGCGTCCTGATCCGGGACAAGGTGAGGTCTTTTTCCCATCGTCTGGTATTATCCTGAAACCCTGGTACAATGACTGGATGAGTCGAGTGTGGTGGGGTGGAACATGACAATCTTTTGCCACCAGAGCCCTGGGTCGCGTCGACAATCGGAGAAGTCTGTTTGGGCAGGTTTAGCCAGAAACAGACGACGCGCCAACATCCATTCGTCAGCACGTGCATGCGCTGATCCCACGCAGGAAAGGTTTCGCTGGGCAGAAAACCGAACAGCAGAAAAAGGAAAAGAGCGTGGTGGTCGATTTTTTTCTTCTTTCCAGAAGAAGAGACGCCAATGGAGCCAAGTTTTAATGCACGTGGATCAGATAGCAACAGCTCTGTTTTCCTCTGTTCCGGTAACTCCCCAAGCACGTGGATCTCGACAACTTCCTGCTTCGGTGTGTCGATTCGGCCGTGGCGGTCTGCTGGCCAAGGAAAATATTCCGCGTCCTGGGTTCCAGAGAGCAGGGCCCTGGGAGCCTGGCGTGCCTGGGTCTCTGGGACCTGGTACGGACCGTTGACGAACGGGCCGCGGAGGGGGACCCGTGGCAATCCCAAGGGTTTCGAGGGCATCGGCGGGCTCAAGCCCAAAAGGGAGGGTTATGCCGGGTCGGTGACCTCCCCGGATTTGTGGGAAAAGGGCCTGGTCGCGCTTGTTGAATTAGGCTACCGCATTAAACTCAATGTGGTACTGGGCACTTCGCTTGTCCTCGTCCACCGCCATTTCCACCCCAATGCATGCCATCTCTCGGAACCCGAGGTTTCATTTTCCCGGGTCGTCGCCGGTCGCTGGGGCTCGCCGGGGATGAGCCGTGCGAGCCAACAACAACAACCCCATGCCCGGGAATTTGACATCTGGATGGGTTTTTCGGTTTTGTTGTTCGTCAATGCCACGCTAGCGGTAGGTGGGCTAGTGGGATGCAACGATGGCTCCAGGGAAGCACGTCGGCCTGCTGCTCACATGGATACTCGCCGAACTGGGAACGTTGTGGCGTTGCTTGAATCGGGACACTGGCTCGACTGGACAACCGCGACAACCTTCTGATCCCGCCTGTGGCCCATCTTTCCCGGATGAGAGCCGAAAACCCAGGGAAATTCACCGTTGGGCTCATGCTTTTTGTCTGAGATCGACGGCCCTTGTCTCTCAAGAAGCAAGCATGGGCAATCTTCGCATGCTTGCCATGACAGATGGTGATGGCGCAATGTATCTGCAACGCGTTATTTCCCGTCTCGGCGATGGGCAGCACGACCAGGCACACAGCGAATAGCGGTCTCCAGTCCCCCGCCTGTGTCCCCCCACCGACCCAGCTTCGTTCCCACCTCGGATCCACTAACGCAGGAACAGAGACCGGCTCTGCCAATGGGGGCGCCCCCGTGCCATGTCGATGGGTCTTCTCGAAGGTTTCAGGGTCCCATTTTTTGTGCATGAAGAGCGCCACCTCACAATTCGCGCTCTGCAGGCACTGGCAGGCCAACTTGCCCGTTTCCGTCTTGAATTCCCAGCACACCCTTGTTCATGGCAAAGCCCGGCCGATTCCCTCCCAGCCCCAGCGCGGCGAGCGAGCATCGGGGCCGCCAGATGAACTGGTATCGGGGTCGAAAGATAACGTTACACGGTAGAGGACGACAAGCACGAGAGCTCTGCACAGTACTTCGTAACTACACTCGTAACTACACTACCTTATCACCGCCAGGACTTGTGGCCGTCCAGGACTGCGGGCAGCAAACAATCGACGACCTGAGCAAACACACAATCACTGCGTCTGCTGGCATGTCGCCAATGAGCCCGCTCAGGATTCCCTTTCTCGACCAACCCCGCCACTAGACTTCGTAACTAACTGCCGGCAGCTTCAGCTCTACGACTTCGTCCAAGTATGCCCTCCGCCATCGCGGCCGGCCTCTGTATCTCCAAGATCGACGGCCCGTTTTACGTAAGGTATCGATTCCGGTGGTTGCTAGCACTGGCTAGTCCCCAAAGCTGGGGGCGCCGTCAGCACTAGCGCGGTGAACGGACTGCGTCAAGAGGGGTTCTGGGCAGCTCACCTCGGCATCCCCAAGTTTTTGGGTGAGGATCGAGATCTCGCCGGGAACCAACCGCGACTGAAGGGAACCCTGTCGGCGGGATGGCTGGCGAAGGATTCGCGGCTCGACCGTGCGCTGGAGCAGCGGGCAGCCAGTGGCACAGGCGCTGATAAGTGTGCCCGAGTTTGTGGGGTTGCGAGGTTGTGAGATAAGATTTTGCGGCAAAGCAAGGTATCCAGGGTGACCTCGAGGTTCCTGTCAAACCCACCGGTGATGCTGCCTGCTTCTTCTTCAACTGAGAACTCCAAAAAGCAACAAGAAAAAGCAGGGCCTGTCTAGGTTTTTGAGAGAACTGACAGTTTATCTCCAGTCAAGTTGCCAAGGCGCCATCGTGTTCAACTGCCGTGTGAACGACATCGAGACATTGCCACAAACACTAGCCGCAGTGGAGCGAACAAGGTCAACCGGGGCATTTGTTGTGACGCCGTCTGAAGTCCAGCCTCGAAAAAAAACACGTTCTTCGGTCTCAGGCTGTTTAGTGTCAGATTCGTCCCAGCCAGGCAACAGGGCACACATCCCCAAGAGCGCGGACGTGATAACCGATAATCCCATGCAGCGCTATCACTCCCAGGGCCCCGCTGTCCAAAACACGACACACCAAACGCCAATGGGTCAACAAACCCATCCTCTCGCTCAAGCAAGGGCTCGGATAAAAGTCTGCACCTCTTGCATCTTGCATCGCGAACGGGCATCTCGCCACAAACAGGATGCAGACTGCAGCCGGTCGCGCAGTCCCGGGGCCCTTCATTGGCCCGTATCTGTTCCGACTAGGAAGTCTTCGCTCCTCCCTTGCAACAGTCCGTCCACAACCTACACAGTAGCGTCCATACACCACCTAACTACACTCGAGACTAATAAATGCCCCGCTGCCGGGGGGTTGGCCTTGGATCCTCGGCACTCCACACTTTTGGTTCCGTTCGACGCCGTCCGTGTGCAGACGGTGAGGTCTGAGATCTACCTTTGGTGTGGGCGGGTCAACCATACAAGTAAGCCAGCTATGCTGACTCGGCCGCCGCCGATGCTCGGCAGTCATCCATCGTGCGCCTCCGAATCGGTTTCTGCGCCGCAAAACCAGGGTTTGGTTCGTTATTGTGTAACTATCTTACTTGGTTCGTCGGAGACAGTCCGAAGTAAGGTACGAATACGTTACTTGGTCATTATCGGACCCCAAACTTGTGACAAGCGTTGCTTGGTAGGTGGTATTGCTCGCAAGCCACCAAACAGCAATTGCCGGCGGCAGGGGGGTGTGTGTGGTGTGCTGCAGGCGTTTTGAACTTTTTGCTGCTGCTTTGCAGCCGGCGTCCTTAGCATCGCATGCACGCAGGGGCACGCGAGTCCCTTCGAAACACTCGCTCCATGTCTGTCTGGCGCAGCGCAGCGCGCATTGCATTGATTGAACACACCGCCCGACGTCATGTTGGAGGCGGCCAAACGAGGCATTGCCTCACCCACTCCTCCACCACTCCGATCATCAGGGAGTTCCCGTCTTTCGCTTAAACGATGGAGCCGACTCCTCCAACAAACCCCATAAGCAGCTGAGCACAAGCCAGATAAGATAGATAGTTAGCGACAAACAGGATCCCAAGTCAAGCAACTGTTGTTACAAGTCAGGCGCCCCACTCGCCATCACCCGCGCCGAGTCATCTCGCAGGGAATTCGAGGGCAGCGGGTGGATCGTGGACCTACCATAGTACGTTCTCACTGGCTCGCGCGCGCGATCCCGCCCCGCGCCGGTGGCCGCCCTGTTTGGGGGGGCCTTTTGCAGCCGTGCAGGTCTATCCGTCCGACCGCACATGTCCCATGTTTTTTCTGGTTGGGCGGCCGCGTTTGCATGGACCCAGCAGCACCAACCCAGCAGCAACAGAGCGGGCAACGGGCAATGGTTGGTGCTGCTGCATGCTGCACAGGCCGCGTCCGCGCCGGCCAGGGGGGCCCGATGGGAGCCAACAGGCAGGCAGGCCGCAGCCGACGGGCCACATCGCGGGCGGTCGGTCGGTCGGTCGCACGCAAGGCCGCCGCCGGGAGGCCTATGTACCTCCTCCCTCACCCGGGAGTTGGGTTGAGCAGCAGGGCTGTGGTCGGATTGTAACTATTCGATTGTGTGCCTTGCTGTGGATGGGTTTGTTGGTTGTTGATGCTGTGGGATTCCTTGGAATGACGCAGCTTGCCCCGTCGGCCTCGGTTGCTCGGAGGTGCCGACGCAAGACAATCCTTTGGGTTGGGTTGCTGTCAAACTGAACCACAAACTCAACCTAAAACATTTTCTATTTTATTTTTCACCGAGGCCGCTTTTTTCCAGCTTGCTCGGTCTGGCTACGGGGCCGCCATTATGGCCGCTTTCACGGAGTCACCGCCAACGGGTTTGTCGAGTTCCCCTTCACGGCACCGAGAGAGCGAGTACCTGGGCGGGTGCGCGAAGGACGCCGTGGACGGTTTGTACGGATGTATGTACCCCCCATCGAAAGGTACATCGCATCACAGTCGTCCATGCCACATTGGCGTCCTCCCTCTCTCGTCCGATGGAGTGCGAGCTCGTGGAAGAGTTGGGTGAGGTCCACCAAGGCCTCTCTCTCTCTTTTGCCTTCTTTTTTTTGCGGCGCGGACGGCGTTGTCTTGCTATTCTACAAACCAGCGAGGACAAACTCGTTGCCGTTTGGGTAGCACAGTAACCTGCCAGCGCCGCTTCCCCCTGCATCCTTTCTTGTCCCCGTCGCACCCTATCCCATCCATCCCATCCCATCCTTTTGTCAGCAACTCGGTTGAGCTCACTCATCGCGGGCCACGCCGGTAAGAGAAGTGGTGGAGTGGTGTGGTGTGTGTGGGTGAGTGGGTGCCCGTGTGTATTTGTGTGTGTGGGTGTGTGTGTGTGTGCCTCCTCGAGTATTTGTGATAGCCCCTTGCTCTGCTCTACTCTCCATGCTTTGTCCCCCAAATAACCCTCCAACCGTTGTGCCCTACCGTCCAGGTATCAAAAAGGCCAAGCAGCATCCAGTCATCCCCAGGCCAAGTAAAAACCCCAGTCAGACCAAGTCCCGCGCTGCCGCCGCCGCGCCGCGCCGTGACTGCGCCGCCATGGGGGTGGCCTGGGGGACATGACGGAAGCTGGGAGGGACGGGTCTGGCCTTGATTCGGCCAGTCGGTCGTTCTCCGCCGTAGGTACGCTTATGCATACGTATACGGACGGGAGTGGGAGTCGGGGGTGGCCGCGGGGGGCGGTTGCGTATACGAACTGGACTGTTGGCCGTTCTCGATCCCGGTCGATCCGGTCGATCCGAGCCGGCAGAGCAGACGTCCGTGAGGGAGTGACTAGGTTTATGGCTGTCTCCCGTTTACCTCCGCCGCTCATCTCCCCAAAGGGACTTCAATCGTTTCAGGTGTCTGTGACAGAACCATATGGGATGTAACCGTGAGAGTCCATCCTTCGGGACTACTCGGGCGTATTGGGGGCGGTGGCGGCTTATATCGTGAGCGGCGCCTCCCGTATATGGCTGCCGTCATGAGAATCCCCGATTAGAACTTTAAAACAAGAATTCGAGTTCCCGATGAATTCAGAGTTTCCCGAATCCCACCCCCTGGCATGGAGAACAAGGTGTCAGACGGGTGAAGAAACAAGGGGTGTCAGTTACACGGTTCAGGGCACCCAACGGAACGACGAAAACAATGACGAGGTCGTTTTGAATACCTCCGATATATCAGGGACGATAACTAAAGGCTTCCCCTTGAATCTTGTGGTTGGATGCCCGCTTGTTGCAAACTCATTTTCAAAGTAGGGTCGAAAACATAACCATTCGGTCGGCCTTATCGATGGTAAAACGGCTGGATGAAAAAAATATTAGCAGTTTTAGCAAACAAGAACATAATCAAAGACCAGGGGAAAAAACAAAGAAGGAACTTGAGAGAATTCCTCGATATAAAAAGCCCAAATCCCAGGTTTGCATTCATCGTTTTGGCTTGACACTTTCGTGGTTCAATGTTGTCAAACGTTAGAGGCGGCTCATCCCTAAACATCAAAGTATAACCACGCATATATCGTTCTGTGTAATCCATGTCATACCGTTGATGACACTTTCATTACTTCTTGTGGTTCGGGGATGGACGTCGAATATAACCCTAACCCTATTACACGACCACTTAATCCATGAACGCTCAACCGCATCTCATCAACTCTTTTCATCCGCCATCAAATACATCACGCAAAACATACCTGGCATCAACATCACCAATACCGGCCCGTTACGCACAGTCAATTTCATTTTTTGCGGCTCCCCCACATCCCAAACTCGCCGACAATCTCAACCCAACAACAACAACAAAACAAAAACACCACAACACCACAACACCACACAATGAACTCCCTCAACCCCCCAAGGAAAAACAACCCCCCACCAAACCCACCCTCCAATGAACAATCCCCAGAAGAAGAAGAAGAAGAAGAAGAAGACTACATGTCCATGACCTTCACCACCACCCCCTCCACCACCACCCACACCCACCCCCACCTCAACCGTCAACCCCACGCCCCCGCAGAAACATCCCTCCAACGCCGCCAGCGCCTTCGCCGCGAGGCCGAGGCCCGCGCCCATCCCAAATCCAAAGCCGAGCTCGCCGCCGAGGCCGACGCCCGGCGCGAGGCGGCGCTGGCCCAGTCGCTGTTTGAGGCGAAGCCGCAGAGTAAGGGGTTGGCGATGATGGCGCGGATGGGGTTTAGGGGGGGCGGGTTGGGGAGGAGGGTTGATGGTGGTGCTGGTGAAGGGGGGGAGGGGGGTGGTGGTGCTGGTGGTGGTGGCAGGACGGAGCCGATTCGCATTGAGATGCGGGATGGGAGGGAGGGGATCGGGTTGGAGAGTGAGCGGAAGCGGAAGGTCAGAGAGGCGGCGGAGACTGCGGGGGAGAGGGCGAAGCGCGCCAAGGCGGAGGAAGGCGAGTATAGAGAGCGCTTGCGCAGGGAGCGCGAGGAGGCGCGGTGGGAGAGGCAGCTGGCGGCCGCGCAGAAGGTCGCTGAGCGGATGGCTGCGGAGAGAGAGGAAGAGGAGGCTCAGGCGGAGGGCAGGAAGGTGGTGGTGCGCCCGTTGAAGGGGATACCTGTCGTTTGGAGGGGGTTGGTTAGATCGCGCGAGGAGGCCGAGAGGGACCGTAGGATGAGGTATGATTTGGAGCAGGGGCTGGCGAGGCTGCCTACGTATGACGATGCGGAAGAGGATGAGGCCGATAAAAAGGCACTTGGGAAGGCGGCGACGACGTATGCAACGGCGGAAGACCTGGATGAGGAGGATCCTGAGCTGGAGGAGTTCAACGCCTTGCCGGTGGATGAGCGATTGCAGAAGGCGGTGGGGCATTTGCGCGAGGAGTATCGTTACTGCTTCTGGTGCAAGTTCGCGTACCCGGACGAGGAGATGGAGGGGTGTCCGGGGTTGACGATCCCGTGCTCGTCCCTGACATTGCTAGCCACCTCGCTGCAACTCGTTTGCCAAGAACTCTTCCCGATCTTCCGCAAAACCTCCCACCCCCCCCCATCAGTGCTTCCTATTCCTCCGACCGTGCAAATGCTGGCGAAACGCGGGCGTCTCCCTCTCCCCCTGCCCCACGCTTTTCCATCCTCGCACCCTCCGTCTCCACCACCAACCTCCTCCCCATCCCATCCTCCCCCGTACCCCCCTCCCCCCAACCCTCCCACCTCACCTTCCCCACCCCCACCGCGCTCCCCCAATTCGGATCCAGTCCCCGCACAAAACCGAGCCAGTACCCCATGACCAGCGGCACCACCCCCGCGTTGTACGTCCTGTAGCTGGCCCGCGCGAGGTAGCCTCCTCCTCCGCTTCTGCCGCCGCCGACGTTGTCGGGCCCGAAGATGGCGGCCGAGTCGAAGATGTGCGGCACGCCGAGGCCGGCGGCGAGGTTCTGCGTGTCGAGGACGTTGTAGCGGTAGGCGTAGATTTGGGGGGTGGGTGTGGGGGTGGTGCTGTTTCTGTTTCTGCTTTGTGGGGGGGTGGTGTTTGGGTGGTGTTGTGGGTGGGAGTGGGAGTGGGAGTGGCGGTGGAGGTGAGTGAGCACGTTGTGCGATGGGCAGATAAAGGTGGCTTCGCCGTAGGCCTGGCTGGCGGTGGGGAACCAGGGGTTGCGGTTGGGTAGGGGGGGCAGTTGGGGGTATTGGGCGAGGATGGCGGTCGTGTCGTTGGTGGTGAGGAGCGGGTAGTTGTTGCAAAAGAAGAGGGAGACGTCGTCGGGTGTGGCGGCGTTCGAGACGAAGACGGAGCCTTCTGTTGTAGAGTTTAGTGTTGGTTGTTTAATGGGGGGGGTAGAGTTGAGAGGACGCACCGTTTGTGGATGTCCCGAACATCACTGGCACGTCGATGAAGTGTCCCTTTTCAAATAACCGATAGGGGAGATCGCGGAGGAGGTCTCCGTCAACACACGGGGTCCAGTAGAATAGCGGAACAGGCGGATCTGGACGCCCAGGGAACGGCTGTGCATAGTTGGCAGCTTGTAACACGGCAACGTCCTTGCCCCGGAGACAAGCCATCTGCTGGGACGGATGCAGTTGGCCACAGCCTGTTTGCCTGACCACCCGGTCAAACTGGTACTCGAGTTCCTCGACAAAGGGCTGGGCTGGGAAGAAGTTGGCCTGTGACATGGCTCCCACAAAGAGATTGTCGTTGCGCCCACCGTAGGCTACCAGGTGCGTGGCCACAGAACCGGCCCCGGCAGAGGCGCCGTGGATGACAACGTGGTCGGGGTCTCCCCCAAACTATATTGACAGTCAACCAAAGTAGGGGTGGGAAGAACACGACATCCCGACTTACTGAAGCAATATGTCTCTTTACCCACGCCATAAGCATCCGCTGGTCCAACAAACCCGCGTTCAGATCCCCGTCCTCCCTCACCCGTTCGCTCGCAAGAAATCCCCAGAGGCCGACCCGGTAGTTGAAGTTGACCATGACAATGTTGTGGTCAGACCGTTGGACGACTTCGTTGCCATCCCAGTTGGCGTTGGGCGTTGTGGCCCGTATCCTACCCACACCATCAGTTAGGGGCCATGGCACACCAGGGTGACGCTGAGGAACCTACCACCGCCCTGAATAAACACCCACACAGGCAGTTTAGACTTCTCGGTGGCATTCGTCGGTGCCCAGACATTCACAAACAGACAATCTTCACTCTGCCCATGCGCGGGATACGTCACGCCGTTTCCGAGGCATATTGGCCCATACTACCGGGGGGTCAACGCACTATTTAGAGCAGACATTCGCAAGTGATTCACGTACCGCCATAGCCTTTTCCACGGTCCCCGTCGGCACTGGGGCAGGTTCAACTGGGGCTTTCCATCTCAGATTACCAAGTGGTGGTGCGGCATATCGCATGCCCCGGAAAGAATTCACACCGTTGGACAGACGTAGGCCCTCGTACGTGGTGTAGTTGAGGTTGGCTCTGGCAGTGCCAACGACAGTAGGCTGCGGTAACAAGATGAGGTCAGTTTGCGAATCATAGCATTGTGGGGGCGTAGGGCGTCCGAGGAGGTCATGTCGACGAGGTATGTAACTGGAGGGTTCATATGACATAGTATGGAGGACGGCATTGTGTGACGGACAGGATATGCCAGCTGTGAAACTCCCACTACAGCGTAACAGGAACTGAAAGAGACAATAACAGCAGAACCTACCCCATCTCTACCATTCCCACCTGACCTGATCACCAACAGCCATACGCCCACTTGCACCACCAAGACCAACACCACCGACAAGACGAGCGCAACCGCTGTACTCCCCGACGGCTGCGGTGATGCCCAGGTACCAGCCCCTTTGGCACAAACAACGACCCGTCTCCTGTCATGCGCCTGTCCGAGAGGGACATTGTGGGAATAATACCTCGGCCGGCCATTTACCTCATCCCGATAACCACCATCATCGCCGCCACGGACATCATCCAGTGATGGTGTTGTCGAGGGACGGCTCATATCTGCCAGAGAGGACTCGAACGAGGAGGCTCACACCATGCCATAGAAGGTCTGCTACTGGGTCAGTATCACCATTATAGAATAAAGAATAACACGAAGAAGAGTCGGAGAATGACACATACCTAGGGCTCTAAAGGTAGGTAGGTACTCAATCAACCGAGTCTATCACAAGCAACAATAAGCAAAATAACGA
>NT_165977.1:2244437-2252744 GCF_000143365.1 Chaetomium globosum CBS 148.51
TGATGCCGGGGAATTTGTCGGCGAACCCGAGCGCTTCGGTGCCGAACGCGGCAAACGCGCCGTGCGAGATGATGCCGTGCGGGTGGTAGCCGAAGATGTACTTGCGTGTTGGGGGCAGGTCGTGCGTCTTGTGCAGCGTGGCCGGGAAGTAGTCGGCGAAGAACTTCCAGATGGGGAGGCGTCGGAACCGCTCCGAGCGCGCGCGCAGCCGGCCGTCGGTGGCGGATTTGGAGAGCAGCATGTGCAGGAGGTAGGGCATTAGGATCGGCCAGGTGAGTGGGATGGCGCACAAGAAGAAGAAGAAGGACACCGTCATGGCGATGCTCAGGCAGTGGGCGAGCACGGCCATGGTCTGCAGCCGCCGGCGGTAGGGGATATTCCAGGGGGCAAAACGGATGCCGCCCGCTCTATAGGCGTTGATCCGGGCCCGTTCCCGGGCGGCGGCTTCCTTGCCCGCCGTGTCTCTGAGGGGCGGGTAGGTGTCGTGAACATCCCTGGGAGTTGTCGCGCCGTGACCGTTGGTGTCGAAACTCCCCAGAGACGAGAGTTCGTCAGCTTCCCTCTCGGCGACGTCTCCAGTGGATTCCGCCATATCAGCCATCTGGCCGATGCTAGTCCTGCCGTTGTGGATCAATCCCATGGCTGAGGTGGGCGTGAGGAAGCCGTTAACGTCCTGGCCATGCTGTTAGCCCATGACCAGAGAAGCGGTATATCGCGAAACACTGTCACCCACCGTCTCAAGACCCCCCGTCCCCGACGCCGTGTCGCCATCGTGTGGTGCTGCCTTGATGTCAACGGTCTGGGCTTGGATAACACAACCGCCGTGCGACCTCCTGGCGTGCGCAATGCTCCTCCGCAACACCTTGCTCTTGCCCATAATGACGAATGACCACCAAGCCACCGTGATCCTCCTATTTCTTGTGTGTGTGTATGTGCGCGCGCTATAACAGGTCTCCGAGGGGCTGGCTTGCACTGCCGGTGGGTGTCTCACCTGGGAGTAGAGTCGGAGCAGACGGCATGGTCTTGGTTGGGCCCAGAGGGCAAGAGAGGAGGTGGTCGTGAATTAGAAACGGAAGCGGCGATACGATGTTGCTGTAAAATGTGAAAGTTTCCAAAAAGGCGCGATGCGACCGATGCCTGCCCCGGTAATATGTCCGCTGTGTTCGCTGTTGTTCGGTAGGTCGTGAGGAAGGAGGGTCGGGTCTGACGGTGGAGGGTCGGAATCAGAATGGAAGCTTAATTTCGGTCGAGATCGGGAGTTCAGATTAGATTCAAATTGAAGGATAGATCAAAGAATAGATTAAATAATAGATCGGCAGAGGAAACATCAGATGAGGGACCGTTGGTTTTTCTGGCGGCGCTTCAGAGACGAGCGCCGCGGCGAGGGAGGGCACAACCTGCAACGGCGGAGCTCAAACCCGAATTACAGCGAGCCATTCGCCATTCCAGTTGCTCGTCATGACGTTTGCGAGGTGGGGCTGCGGCATGGCCGGCGTCCGGCACCGCACTGCCATTCTCTCATGTGGAACGCCAAGGTTTGTCAGAGATAACCCAATAGGCATTCGGATTTCGTACCCCTGTCGGTTCTGGTTGTTCGACATGTGATGTGCGTGATGTGAGAAGACCAGCGTAGATACCAGCGAACAACAGCTACCAAAGTAAAGACCAGATCTTGCCATTTAGTATGCTCTAGCGAGGCTACTTAGACGCTATCTCACCTCCATGAAGAGATAGGTACCATAATAAGCTCAGTAGTCCACAGCCCACATCTCGAGGCCGAGGCTTTGGCTGCTGAACAAACCAAACCTGACCTCCCAACGGGAGGCTCGGTTGTCTCCCATGGGAGACCCTGCCTAGTCCAGCCCGACCTGCTACAAACCCAGCACGCTGACGCTTATCCCTTCTTTTGGCCCGAAAAACCACCGTCCTTGCGCCGTTCCAACGCCCGCCGTTGCCCCAAACCAGATTCGAAACCTCTACAAAATACAAGCACCCCATAAGGTGCGAAAATCGGATGCCGGTAGGCTCGTGGCCTCCTGTCCCCGTCCCTCGGTCCCCCCCGCTCTTCGCCAACCGCCCGCTCACCAACTCTACTGTTGAGCGGCGGCGGAATCGGCCGGGGAGCCCTCCTCCTCCTGTGGCGGGGTAAACTGCTGCCGTAGCGCCGCGACCTCGGCCGTCAGCGCCGCGATGTGCTGCTCGTGCGTGTTGATCTTCTCCACGAGTTGCGTTCTGCTTCTCGCGTCCGTCTCCGCCTGGGCGCTGAGCTGCTTGACCATGCCTTCCAGGTGTTGGAAAAGCGCCCATAGGTCTGGCTGCGCAAACCCGCCATTCTCCCCGCCCTGCGGAGGGCGTTGCGCCGCACCGCTCGCCGCCCGGCCGCGTTCTCGACCGGCCGCGTGCTGGGATGTCGTTGTGTTGCCTTGGATTGCGTCTCGGTCAGCGGGGGGGTACTGAGAGAGCCAGGCTTGCTTGGCCGCTAATGACATACCATGCGTAGGCAGAGACAGCCCCGGAGCGCCCTGCTGTTGTTCATTGCCTGCCCGTTGCTGACCTGCGGCCGAGTTTACCTGCGTGCCGCCTGGGCTCAGCGGCTTGGGGCTCTCGGTCATGCCGCCCTGCGAGTACATGGCGGAGCTGCCCGCGCTTAGCGGTACCGACGATATGCTGGTTTGCGGCGTGTGGCCGCCCGGCATGCTGGGGGATGTGTTTGTGCTCGAGCCACGGTCGACATTGGGCGGATACAGGCCGCCGGGTGCGCCCTGGCGTTGACCGGCAGGGGGGTACGTGCTCGAATGGCCGCCGTAGCCTTCCGGCCCCGTCTGTCCGGCGACGTGTTGCGGCTTGATGCTCGGCATGCTGAGACGGCGCCGCTCGTCCTCCGACATGTCTTCCCCGCCGTCGTACAGCGCCCCCGACATGGCAGAGCTGTCTGCTCCATCGTAGCCGTCTTTGAGGCCAAACGAGCCCATTGTCTGTCTTCTGCCCGCGCAACCACCCGCCCCCTTGCTGTGCCTGGCTAACGCGTCGCCGCGCGCAAACTTTCTATCACAGCTCGGGCACACGTGCGGTTTCTCACCGGTATGAAGTTTGCTATGCCTCTTAAGGTCATGGAGTCGGCGGAACCGCATTTGACACGATGGACAATTGTAGGGCTTCTCCTGGCTGTGCGTGAGTAGGTGGCTCTTTAGGTTATGATGGCGCGTAAATTCTGTCTCGCAGTAGGGGCACTTGTGCTTCTTGTTGGAATTTGGCGAACGGGGTGTGAGGTCAAGACCGGGGGTTTGTGGGCCATTTATGGGCATGCTCATCATTCTTTGAGAATGCCCGGGTGCCGGCATGGCCCCCGGGTAAGAGAGGGACGCTCCCGTCTTGTCTTCCATCGGCGCCTCGGGTTGTGGCGCATACAAACCCTCGTCGTTGCGAGAGTCCACTTCCATCGCTGTTGGGCTATCGACTACGTGTCCATCTCCATCCTCAACGCTTGCTCCGCTTGTACCGCTCTGCGGGCTGACGTCGTGAAGCTCGTCGCCAGTAACGTGGCCCGTCGGAATGGCCACCGAGCTGAGTGCCCTCGCAGTCGCGGCTGCCGCAGCAGCTTCGATATCCGAATGCCCCGTGTCCGGGGGCGCGTCTTGGGGTCGGTGGATGTCTGCTGCGACTCCCGACATGAGCTCGTCGGTCGCGGGTTGGTTTTCGCTGTGTTCTAGTTGGGCCAGCTGATGCTCATCTGCCCCTTGCCGACTGCCCTCGTTTTCGGCGATCTCATCCACCGACGGGTTATGGGACTGCCTCGCGAAGCCAACCAGCCGGGCAATTTTGGATGGCGAGATATCCCCACCGGGCACCAGCGGATCCTGCGAGGTCGGTGTTGTCTCCCGCTGTCGCTTGAGTGATCTCGACCGGGCTAGCTCAGCGACTGACCCAAAGGGAGCTGTGGTCTGCGGCACGGTCGATGTCGAGGGCGCACGCGGAGCTTCTGTTGCGGTGGGGCCCCGTTCTGAGGCCATGACGGCGGCGAGACACGAGCGAGGCCGGGGGGTTGGGGAATGTGCACCCAAGTGTATCAGGTGCTTAATCACAGGTTATTCCGCGCTGACGGCTGGGGTAACCCGGGGGCATCGCCGGGTTGATGGAGGGGGGGGGGGTTGCCCTCGAGGCTTCAATGTGTGGCTGGAGATCGTGGCGAGAGCTCTCGAGTATTGATTGTATTTGATGGGAAAGCTCAAACAAGGCGCAGAATTGTCGGGCCTGCAGAGGAACAAAGGAGATTAGTTGAAAACCCAGACCTTACTGCTTAGAAAGACGGTCGTGTCTAATTGCCGTCAAGAGCAGTATGCAGTCAGCATTCGGGAATGGAAATGCTTTTGGTGAATGAGAGAACGTGTCGTGAGAAAGCAGCCTCAGGGTGAGAAAAGAAGGCTGCAGAGGGACTGTGGAAGAAAAATGGGCGCAGCAGCCGGCAAGCCTCCCCTGCCCCACTTTTACCTGATCGCCCTCGGCGAACACCAAGGCGTTCAGGTGCGTTCAGGTGCCTGCTAACAATTCCGGCTTCGTTGTTAGGGCGGTACTTGGGCAAGCCAAGCCCCATTCGGCGTGTTGTGGTGCAGCCTCGCCGCACTAACCCGTATTGTAAATCAAGCCACCGCTTCGTTTTGCCATTCGTGGTTTACTGCTGACGGCAACACACTCAGCGCGCTCTGTCACTTCGGGTCATTTGGGAAAGCAAGCACGCAGTGGCTGTGCTCACTTGAGAGATCGAATCGTTGCCCGTGGCAAAGACGCGCGGACCTGGGAATGTTTGGGCTGGGCGCGGAGTGGGGCCAACCTAGGAGTCGTTCTTAACACGATGGAAGGGAAGTGGCGCAGTGACCACCGCCAGACCTTCATCAGCACCTTCCCTCCCTGGGTGTGCTTGTGATGTGGTTGCCCTCGTCTCGCCAGGTTCGATGCATCACAGCGCTCTGCTTGCTCGTTCGTCCATTCGTGTTTTCCGATTCCGCGGAACACTAAACGGCCCCTCCCGTGCCGGCAGCGTTGCATGAAAGATGCTCCCGTTTCAAAGACAACAAGAGCAGCCAACAACCTGGTTTCTGGTTCCAGCTTTGCACTCGTTTTCTTGCGCTGACCTGGATTTTGGGACTCGCCCCGTCCCGGCACCGCATCACCCAAGAAAGATCGCCGTGAGAAATGCCCGAGCCCAATGCGCGCCACCTGATGGCCGAAAAGCAGGTCGGCAGCTCGTGCATGTAGCGAATGGGATTCCTCAGCGACGTTTCTGTTCGGTTTTCCAGCTGCCCACAGGGAGCCTCACCAAGCCATACGCAGTAATACGCTCGTCGGCTGTCCCGTTGGAGTGGGTCCTTATTGACCGCTCCCTGACCTCGTCGCCCAGCTCACCTCCTGTCCTCGCCCTCTCCCTGCTGCCGTGTTTACACCACGCCATCTCCGTTGGTTGGCCCCTGGCATTATTTGTTAAAATGACAAAGAGAAGCTGAGCCTCTCGGTAACCGACAAACACAGGATCATGAAGCCAACTGGGTTGTGGTACGGAGTATGGATAGGGGTAGGTCGCATATCGCTTCGTTCCGGCTTTTGTAAATTTTGGTCATGCCGTCAAGCCCTCCTTTTTGTGGTGAGCCAAGTTTGACTTCATACTATACATGTCACACAGGTAGTTCTGCCGCTTTTCTCTTTCACGAGGGGGGCAGGAGGTGACTTTGACACCTGACACCTGGCCAAAGTGGTGTGCCCGGGCTTGCGTCTCGGACAACTAACTGCCTTCTGAGACAGCTGGAGAGCTGCCGTTGGGAGGCTTAACAAACAGAAAACGAGCAAGAGAGTCGCTAACAGTGAGCTTATTGTCTGGTCGCTTCTCTTCAGACACAGTCCGTAGTGCCACACAGCATACACGCCCTTGCGCTTCGGCGTCTTTGTGTTGGGCACTCTGCAAGTGTCACGCACATGTTCGATGCCGATGTGTATCATGAGTCCCGGTAAATAGAGGGAGATACCAACTCAAAAGGATCGGGTCTCGACGCTTCTGAGTGCCTGTGCATCTGTGTTCGCAGAGATCGCCTCCTTCGGCTTCGACTCCCGGACTTTCGCCAACGTGGCGCCAGTCCGCTTGTCAGCGCTGGATGTCGTGCCTGTGGAACAAGCCCGATTGACTGCATACGGTGATCTTGATGGATCGCTGAGTAACTCTGGTGGCACTTTTGACTGGATGTCAAGGGGAATAGGTGAAGCATGATCGGTCAGTCGCCTTTGGATGGGCCCGCCGAGTTATGCATCGACGCACCTACCGCATGAACTTTCGTCGGAGGGATGCCATTCCGTACTTAGCTGCCCTACCGTATAACATCACCAGGTTTATGTACACTTGTACAATAAAACTAGTGTAGGAAAATACCAATGTTGAAATAGGGGTAGGGATGCTGCCATCCACTTGTACGGTCTCCCTGGCAAGACAACAAGTTGTTTGATGTCATGGCCACGCCTAGACTCTTCTCTCACAGCCGGTTTCTTGCTAACAAAGGGGACTATTCGTAAAACTCCTTGCTTTGCGGCGTCGACGGCGTTGGGGACGAGTCTCGAACAAGGGATTTCGTCCGAAAGGAACGTCGTGTTGCCCCTCGCTCGGGCGATCATTTCTCGAGCCGAGCTATGTGGTGGCTATGCTGTTGATAAATCCGGCCTCATCTTGCCAACAACTTGGCAGCGCCCTGGTAGAGAAAGGCAAGCCTTGCGGTCAATTCGTTGACACTCTCGAGACACTTCAGGCAGAATGTCAGGTTTTGGATTGTCGCGTTGGAGATGCACGCCGACACCCGTAAACACGGCAAGCCTTCTGCATCGCCGCATCGCAGCATCGACGACCGTGGGCCCGATGAGCTGCCGTCGGGTCTGGGGGATTGCCCAGCAATCAATTGGCGGTGCAAGGGCAGAACAGGGGTGAAGGAAAGGAAATCCCGATTTGGACCTGGGCCCAGGCAAGATCCGAATCGAAGCCAGTTGACCCCGGACGGGCCGAACGAACGACGAGGTGCCGTGTGCTGGGCTGACGAACGGTTGAGGGTGAGATGCATGTCAGCACCTTGTTCAAACACCGCGACAGAACGGTTGTCTCGTCTTTGTGCAACGAGCCACACCTCACACCTTACGGCTGAATCGAGTCAGCTTGGAGAGAACTGGCCAGGGTTTCTCCAGATTCGGATCCAATGGCAGCAGGTAACCTGATTGATTGCTTCGCCCAAACGGGGCTAGTCAGGTACCTGGTGGAACGATACAAGCCAGGAGCCCGATGCACAGAAGTTCCCATTTGTTTCTTCGACAAGAGTCAGGTTTTTACCGAGTATTCCGTACTCCGCACATTATCGGAGAACAGCGCCTTGAGCGCGTTGTGGATTGGCGGTTGAATCGGAGATGTACTGAAAACGTCATATTTGAGACTTCCAGGTTGTTCATGATGATCATCGATCCTCGCCTCACAATCTGAAAGCCAGAACAGTGTTCTGGCCATTTCTGTCCAGGTTGAGGCGGGCCAATGGTGCGCTTGGCGCTCCGGTAAAGGGACTTGGCTTTTCGGTAGCTTGGCAGGGGTTGTAAATCCAAAAATACGTCGTTTCTCCATGTCGACCATTTCGAGAAATTGTTTATTGGCAGCGTGTGGTCTTCAAGTCGTTTTTTCGGCCGACTTCCGATGCCCACTTAGGAATTGCGTAAGCTGCCGAGAGGGTTTTCGTCCGAAACACGTTGTAGAGATGGGCAATCCCTGCCATCCCATGAGTGGCTGCGCTCCTGCGGTACCTGCATTAGCCGCCCTGCCGCCCTCTTCCAATCTGCAGGTTTTTTGGCCCACCTCCTCCCCCCAGATGCAATTTCGCCAAGCGGTGTCTCCCTGGTCACTGCACTCCCCTTGGCAAGGTCTGGACTAAACATCCTAGCCGGCGCTCACTTCGCTCCTTTTCCCTTTCCGCTCGGCCCACCAACAAGTCGCCCTGCCGCTCATTCAAGACGCAGCCCTCCTCCTTCGATTATCCTTCTTTTGAACCGTTTGGTCACTCGTTTCTCACCGTTAACTAAACGTCCCACACTCCCTTTGCGACGATTCCTCCATATAGAAAGTCTTTGCTCTTTCTACCACATTCCTTTTGGAACTAGCAAACGAACAGATATACATTTTTTACCTCAATCTTGATGACCAGTAAGAGCAATTTGATCCGTGTCCCATCAACCTAGAAGAGATTTCCACAATTTGCAGACCTGGGTAACATGGGTAACAGGCCGAGTACGGACTGAACTGGA
>NT_165977.1:2254006-2260063 GCF_000143365.1 Chaetomium globosum CBS 148.51
ATTCCTTTTGCTAATGATGTAACAGGTTGGCATGAAGGCGGGCGGCAAGGCCGTCATCGTGTTCAGCAAGTGAGCGTAGCAAGCCATGGCTGCGTTGGGTGTTCTTCTTTCGTTCCACATCGCTGCAGGCCCACGACGACGACTTGTGCAAATGTTTTGGCGCTTCAAAGCTCTCCCGTCCCGGCAAGCCATGGCAGGGAGAGAGCGGTGGATTTAGGGTCGTATTTTAATGTTCGAAATGTCCATATAACTAGCGTATTTGACAAGGGATGGGTTGGCGGTTTATTATATATGTGCTTCAGTTGAATATGGTCCTTGATTTCTACTTCGCACTCTTCCACGTTTCCTCAGGCTCGCATCCCATGTGAGCTGAGTAGCGCCTAAGAGCCCTGAAGGCTCGTGTTCTTGTAATACATTGCTTGTTGGTGGTAGTAGTTCTTCAACTGATCTGAGAAGCATCCCTGAGACGAGATGATGCGGGGGGTTGGTGTTGAGTGCTGAGTGTGTATGCATTCTATCGGTACCTATTCCTGGCCCACCGCCGCCTTATCAGGCCCAAATGTGGCGCGCATGCTCCCCACTGGTTATCTGCCGGGTGCCTGCTGTAATTGGCGAGCTGCGTCTCAGCTTGCGACGCAACGCCGCCTGCGGAATATGACAACTTTAAAGATTCCATTCCAGTCCAACCTCGCAAGTCCAACACGTTTCACCATTGAACATCCACCGACAGCCTTATCGACACCGCAAAAACGAGCACGCGCGCAAGCCATCTTACGGCCCACGATACACGATAAACGGCAATAAGATCTAGGGACTAGGCTAGGATTCTAGGTCCCTTCCCTTAAATACCTACCTACCTAGGTACATACCTACCGAAGCCTCCGTTGCCGATAACTCCGTGTTTCTCGAGAGCGCACTCTTCGGTATCGCCTGCGCCGTTCAGGCCCCTTTTCGGGACACCGCGCCCATCCGTCCCTTTGCCCGCGCAACCACATTGATGACAGTCCGGTCCGTCATTTCTGAATCATGAGGGTCAGGGGAGCTCTGCAGGCGGCAGCCGTGCTGGCCACAGCCCTCTGGGCGACACCCCTCGCCGCGAAGAAGAACGACCGGCCCACCTTCCACACGAAAGCGTTCGAGAACGCACCCAGGAGCCTCAACTACTTTCCCGACTCGGACACCGTCCTTTTCCAAGACCAATCTGCCAACAATGTCTACCTCTCCAGCGACCACGGCGTGAAGTGGGAGCGCGTGGATGCCGTGCCCGAAGGCAAGGCCTGGATGCTGTCTATGCATGGTTTCGACTCGAACCGCGCCTACATCCTGACCGAAGGCACCACCCACTTTCGGACCAGCGACCGGGGAAAGACATGGGAGAAGTTCAAGTCTGGCATCCAGTTGAGCTTGTTCCGCCCCGACATCCTGCGGTTCCACGCCAACGACCCCGACCGCATCCTCTTCAACGGCATGATTTGTGAAGGCTTGGACTGCCAAGAGGTGGCCCAGTATACTACCGACGGTTTCAAGACGCCTGCTAAGGAGCTGCGTAGGAATACAGACGGTTGTTGGTGGGCCAAATCTTCAGATTTGTTTACCACGGGAGCCGAGGACCTGGACAACAACCGCGTGCTTTGTGTCGTTAGGGACTCGTTCTCCCCATTCAAGCAGGACCAGCGCCTGTTGATCTCGGACAACTTCTTCCGGACCTCGGACGACAGCAGCGACATCCAAGAGTTCGAGCCCGACCTCGACATGAACAAGCCGGTGCAGGGTGTGGTGAGCATCGCAGTGGTGAAGAAGTACTTGCTCGTGGCGACCACCTCCATGAACACGGACGAGATGGCCCTCTTTATCACCGGCGACACCAAGAAGTGGCACCGCGCCGTCTTCCCGGCGAACCACGAGGGCCACGACCACCGGGTCCTCCAGGAGGCTTACACTGCGCTGGAGAGCACCAACTACAGCATACAGATCGACGTCATGACCACCCGGCCCTCCAATCCCATGGGTGTCATGTTCACGAGCAACTCCAACGGCACGTATTTCACCGAGAACGTTCCGCATACTAACCGCAACGAGCGGGGTCATGTCGATTTCGAGAAGGTCACCGGGATTCAAGGCGTTTTCCTCGTGAACAAGGTTGACAACTGGGAAGACGTCGCAAAGAAGGCGAGCACCAAGAAGAAGGTGGTGTCGGAAATTACATTCGATGATGGCCGCACCTTTGAGCCTGTGACGGCTGGCGACAAAAGGATCCATCTCCACTCGGTCACCGAGTTGAGCAACGTGGGCCCCGTTTTCTCAAGCCCCGCACCGGGCCTGCTCATGGCGATCGGTAACAGGGGCGACTACCTCAAGAATTACTGGGATGACGGCAACCTCTACGTCTCGGATGATGCGGGCATGACCTGGAACAAGGCGCTGGATGGCCCGCACAAGTACGAGTTCGGTGACCAGGGTTCCATCCTCGTCGCTGTGCGGGACTCCAAGGAGGTCGACGTCAGCGAGATCAGCTACTCGCTCGACCACGGACTCACCTGGACTAAGCAGGCCCTGCCCGACGATCTCAAGATTCGGCCCTACATTCTCACGACCACGCAAGAATCGGCCAGCCTCAAATTCCTCCTTATCGGCATGGTGAAAGAGTCGCCGAGCTGGCAAGTCATCTCCATCGATTTCGACGGCCTCCATGAGGCCACTTGCAAGGAGGATGATATGGAGGAGTGGTTTGCTCGGGTGGACAAGGACGGAAAGCCGACTTGCCTGATGGGCCACACCCAAAGCTTCCCCCGCCGCAAGAAGAAGGCCGAATGCTTCTTGAAGCAGGAGTTCAAACACCCCGTGTCAAAGACGGAGAACTGCGAGTGTACCGACAAAGACTACGAATGTGACTTCAACTTTGCGAGGGAAGACGGCAAGTGCGTGGCCAAGGGCCCCATCATTCCGCCCGAAGGAGTGTGCCGCGACGCTAAGCCGGACGATACCTTCAAGGGGACATCGGGATACCGCAAAATTCTCGGAAACACATGCAAGGAGACCAAGGAGATGGATGACAAGTACAAAGACGTCGAGAGGAAGTGCTCCGAGATTGGTGGCGGCGGCGGTGGCAAGCCCTCGACCCCGGCGACGGATAAGATCGAGCAGATTGAGAACGTCTTCGACAAGGACTGGGATAGGTGGGAGAAGCATTACCTGGAGCGGGGCGAGTCGAGCTCCAGTGAGGGCGAAACCATCATCATGCGCGGACGGACAAAGTCGAAGCTCGGCCCTATCTACGTGACGGAGAACCACGGCAAGGAATGGCACGTCCCGAAGTACCTCAAGGAGGAAGAGATCGTGCACATCGTTCCGCACCAGTACTTCAAAGATATGGTCTTTTTTATCACCACCGGAAAGAAGATCATCTACACCACCGACCGCGGCCGCACCTACCACAGCTTCAAGGCGCCCAACGAGCCTTCTGACGACGTGATGCCCCTGTCCTTCCACCCGGACAAGAAGAACTGGCTGATCTGGAACGGCAAGAAGTGCGAGAGCTCTGACGACTGCTTTGGCGTAGTCTCTTACTCCAAAGACGGCGGTGACCACTGGCAGACGGGTGGCAGCATCTATACCCGGCGTTGTGAGTTTACCGGCTCGCGCGCCTACAAGTATCCCGGACGCAAGGAGGAACAGATACTCTGCTTGAAGCACGAGAAGGAGAGCAAGGCCAAGGACAACCCGATGGTGCTGATCTCGACTAACGATTGGTTCGACAACGAGGAGATCCGCCAAAAGAATGTGAGGGAGTTCGCTACCATGGCCGAGTTCGTCGTCGTTGCCACCGAGAATTCGGCCAACAAGACGTTGCAAGCCAGCGCGAGTCTTGACGGGGCGACTTTTGCGGACGCGCTGTTTCCCCACGGCTTCGTTGTCCCGCACCAGCATATCTACACGGTCCTCGACAGTTCGACGCACGCCGTCAACTTGTTTGTCGCTACCAGCATGGACGGGAACCTCTGCAACTACGGTAGCATTCTCAAGAGCAACTCCAACGGCACCTCGTACGTGGTCAGCGTGGGGAATGTCAACTGCGACGAGGACTCTTACGTCGACTTCGACAAGATCGCCGGCCTGGAAGGCGTTGCGCTGGTGAACGTGGTCGCCAACCCCGACGCCGAGAGCAGCGCCCCGAAGAGGCTGCAGACCAAGATCACGCACAACGACGGTGCGCAGTGGGCGTACTTGTCGACGCCTCCCAACGACGATATCGGCAAGTTCCCTTGCCAGTCCAGCGGCGATGAAAAGTGCGCCCTGCACTTGCACGGCTACACGGAACGCAGGCTCCGCGGCAATACCTGGTACTCGTCGGAAAGCGCCGTCGGCATCATGGTTGCGTGGGGCAACGTCGGCGACAGCCTGGGCCCCCGCAAGGATTCGGATACCTTCATGACTACCGACGCGGGCCTCACCTGGAAGCGGGTCAAGCAGGGGCAGTGGACCTGGGCGATCGGCGATCAGGGCGGCATCATCGTCCTCATCCAGACCACGTCCGTGTCGCGGAAGAAGACCAAGAGCCTCGTCTACTCGCTCGACCAAGGCAAGACCTGGAAAGAGCACGAATTTGCGTCCGACGAGGTCGAGGTGTGGGACGTGACCACGCTGCGGTCCGGCAGCTCGCAGAACTTTTTGCTCTGGGGCAAGGGCAGCAAGGGCCCCTTCACGCTGAAGCTGGACTTCTCGGGCTTCAGCGAGGACGTGTGCAAGGTCGACGACGACCCGGACAAGTCGGACTACTACCTCTGGTCGCCCAAACATCCCATGCAGCCCGACGGCTGCCTCTTCGGCCACGTCTCGCAGTACCTACGCAAGAAGTCGGACCGCAAGTGCTACAACGACTTTAAGCTGCAGCCGCTCTACGGCAAGGAGGACTGCAAGTGCACGCGAGAGGACTTTGAATGGTAAGTCACACACCCCATCCCCACCCCTTCTTCTCCCCCCGTACTAACCCCCCCTCCCAGCGACTACAACTACCAACTCGACCCCTTCGGCCAATGCTCTCTCGTCCCGGGCCTCGAACCCGCCGACCCCTCCGCCTGGTGCAAGCAACACCCGGACGAGATCGAATACCACGAACCCACCGGCTACCGGCGCATCCCCCTCACCACCTGTGTCGGCGGCCGCCAGCCCGACAAGGAATCCCCCGTGCACGCGTGCGCCGGCCACGAGGAGGACTTTGAGCGCAAGCATGCCGTGTCCGGGCTGGCGCTGTTCTTTGCCATCACCGTCCCCTTTGCGCTGGCCGGCGCCGCCGGCTGGTATGTCTGGCGGAATTGGAACGGCAAGTTTGGCCAGATTCGCCTCGGCGATCAGGGCGCGGCTGTGTTTGAGGCCGACCGGCCCTGGGTCAGGTACCCGGTTATTGTGCTCAGTGCGGTGGCGGCCGTGGTGGTGGCGTTGCCGGTGGTGGTGGGCGCTGTGTGGAGGAGTGTGAGCGGGTTGCTTGGGGGGAGGGGTGGTGCGGGTGGTGGTGATGGGCGTGGGAGGTGGAGTCGGCTGGGTGGTGGGGGGGGGGGGGGGGGGAGGAGGTTTACGACGAGGGATAGCTTTGCGAGGGGCGGGGATTATGCGGTGGTGGATGATGATGAGGGCGAGTTGTTGGGGGAGGATAGTGATGAGGAGGTATGAGCTGAAGAGCTTGTGGGCTTGTGAGCTTGTGAGCTTGGAGTGGTGGGGTGGGTAAGGAGGGAGGGGGTTTGGGTTTAGGGGGGGGGGCGGTATTCTCACTTTCTTTCTTTTTTTGGGTGTAGTCTCTGAATATACATGGGTGGATGGATGGATGGATGGATGGAAGGGTACGATATTGAGATTTGGTGAAGGCTGGGAATGCATTGTAGTTAGCGATTGGGTTGTGTGTGCGTGTGTGTGAGATGCACGGCCACAAAAGATAATTTCCGGACTATGGTTGTCCCCGTGTCTTGTCTGTCCCTTCTACGATACACAGCAACTTTGGGCTTAGGTACAACGGAAACGGATCGGGTGCATCTCAAAGACCGAACGATGATGTGGTGGCCGATC